>NW_010400617.1:194853-230810 GCF_000710305.1 Buceros rhinoceros silvestris | reverse complement strand
CTGAAGGCGTAGCTGGTGTCCCTCTCCCTGGTTGCGGGCTCTGCATCCAGGGCGGAGCTGGTTACCTGTAGGTGGCTTGCAGAACAGGCTGTGAGCACTTTGCAAGGTCTCTACAGGCTGTCCTCTGCTCAGGCGGGCCAGAGACACTTTGCAGTGAAGTAGCAAAGAAGCTGGTGGTCTCTGTAAAGAAAATGCAAAGAAATGAAGGTATGTGTGCTTTTATGTAACAAATAGAATTAAACCCTATTTCCCCCTCTGTCTTCTACTGTTTCTCCTGTCAATCTGTATGTCACCAGTCCCACTTGGAGACCTGGCAGTGCTGACTGTTTGTGTATACATATTTGTGTAAATGAGGTTGTTTGATCTAGGTGTTCAAGAGGAAAACATTGAAGTAGCCTGTGTAGTGTGTGGTGCCGCTCTGTGTCCAGCACACCTGGGCTCTGCTGGAACGAGATAAGCAGAGCAGCCCTTTCAGGCTCCCCAGCAGTGCTCAGACGGTCATCTCCGGGGACTGCTTTGCCAGCAGAAGTTTGTGCTTGTCCTGCTGAGCCTCGTGTCTCGCATCCAAGCTTGTTTTCTCTCTACTGACTTGAAGTAAATTAGCTTCTACTCTCTCTCTATTCCCTCAGGAAAAGAAAAAAGAGGAAAGAAAGGATAAGAGCTAGCCTGGGAACTGTTGCATATGTGAATGCAATTTTAAAGTAGAGTTTATCTGTTTTTCTTGAAGACTGCAGTCTGTGCAGCCGTGCTGCTTTGTCTGCTCCTACCAGGCTCACGTGTCTGTGCTCTCAGCAGCCTTGTGAAGGTCCAGCTCTGTCCTGCTGCAGCTGAATCCTAATGCAGCAAACTGGGAACGTATCTCTTGCACTCTCTTCTGCCGCACGCTGCTGTCAGCCTGGTAATGTGCTCAGCCATGGTGATATTGCTGCCTGATTTATATGGCCTCTGTCCTTCTTGCTCCTCTGCTGCTTGAGGACAGCCGTTATAAAAGCCATCTGCAGCTTGTGCCTTTATTCCTTGGGTTTCTAGGCTGGCAGATGGTATGGACAAAAAAAGAGCCTTCCTCTGTCTAAATTAAGCAATAACACATCAACTTCCAATCACATTCTTCTTATCACCTCGTGATTGCGCTTTCATAAAACCCCTGTTCCCATAGCTAAGCATGATAGATATTTCTCAGCCTTATGGCTTGTGTCTGAAAGGAGTCGTTGTGCCACAAGCCCTGAAAGAATATTTCAAGAAATTATACACCTGTCCTTGCCTCCCAATTTCCAGTTTGCAACAGCTCTGCTCAGGCAGCCTTTTATTGCTGCTAAAATAAAACATCGACGAGTTCTGGTGGCTCTCGGGGACCAGAGCTCGCAGCCTGGCTGACGGGCTGATGGCTGAATGGGCTCTTCACCATCTCGTGTGCTCTCATTTGGTGTGAGTTCGGGTATCACTGCAATTCAGAAATCTCATTTTGGAGTGTTATCTTGTCACAATAAAGAGAAATAATTTCATTCTGTTCAGTTATGGATTTTTTTTCTTTTTGACCTGCTGGTTTATTGTTGTTTCCTCATTTGGCCTAATTAAAGTGCTGTGTATAGAGCTTGTTAGTCTTAACTACGTTCCTGCATCGCTCCGTGTAGCGCGTCTTCACCCGATCGCTTTAGCAGCAAGACTGGCCCTGGGCAAACAATTTGTAGCAAATCACTCGACTGAATGTCGTCTTCCTGTTTGAATTGTCTGTGGCAGGTCATTGTTCTCTCAGGCTTGTGTCTTCTGATGATTTCCCAGCTAGTTCCTGTGAATAACTTCTGGGCTGAGGTTGCTCACCCATGCTTCCTTGCGACTCAGCGTTTGCAGTTCATGCTGCTCCTACTGCACTTGTAATTTTCCTACGATGCTTTGGTTTCTTGATTGAATCAGTACTACCAGTTTCAACATCAATACTTAACAATATAAATTCCACATTTTCTTGGGCGTTCTGGGTATTTTACTCAATTTTTCAGCTTTGCTAAAGTCTTTGTGGCATGTGGAAGTGGAACAAAAATATGTAGAAAGAAATTACTTACAGAAAATGTCTATGCTTTATCCCTGGATATTTTGTTATGTACTTTTTTTTGCAATATTTCCTTGGTTTTACATCTCCATCTCCCCATTGCCCTGTGAAAGGAGTTGGTTTTCTGTGACCCACATCCAAAATCTGGGGAGCAGAGTGACACTTCTGTATTGGTGTAGCAGAGGAGACCTGTGGCCCAGGCTAAACTCTTCTGTCTTTAAATGTTAAATTCAAATTTAGCAAATGCTAAAATTTGCCTATAAAACGAATAACTCCTCCCTGGTTTTGTTTGGGAGTGAGCAGGCTCGGAGCAGATGAGTTTTGGGGCTAGCTCCCACGAGCTGGCAAGGCGCTGGGGGCTCTGTGGTTCCGCACAGCCGTGCGGGGTCGTGTCCAGTGCTGGGTCCCTGCCCGTACTTGTCTCCCCAGCCTCCTCTGGTGCCTCCATCAGCTCGGGCAGCCCCAGGTGAAGTGGGCTCTTACTCCCAGGAGGAGGCATGTACCGTGCAGCAGGGGGCTGAGTTACTGCAAAAATGAAAACAAAGTGCAGCGTACCCTCTGCACAATGCTCTAACGGAGAAATATCTGGCGGTGTTCTGCTCTTCCCTCAAAACCTGATGTGTTTGTAAATTCTAAGCAAGTACTGACAGGTGACTAATTTATTTTTGTCAGCTTAGCAATGAAGGTTGCCCTTTGCCACCACGTTCATTTGTTATGGCAGTGTGTCGGCTGACATCAAGATTCATTTAGGTTTTTAATATATCTCACTGCAGCATTGTAGCTATTAAGCTCTATTCCCCTCTTTTGCTTCCAAAATGAATTTATTTCTAATTTCTCCCTGTTATTTCCTGAATTGCTTACGTCTACAGACATGTGTATCTACAGGCAGGCATTTACAATTTCCCTAAGGTGGTACTGCTGGCCTAAAGCTGCAGTTCTGAGGCTCATCAGATTGTTGCTGACTTCCACTTCTTTTTTTACAACCAAAATGCGAGGAGAAATGGCAGAGAAAGACACAATCTGATTTTTTTTTCGTCTTCCAGAAAAGAAAAAGAGGAAAGAAAAAGAAGCGTGCCATTGCCAAAAATGATCAAAACTGATGTGCCAGCAAATGCATGGATATGTCAGTCAGTGAGTACTGTCAAAGCTACTAAGTGCTTGGAGCAGTGACAACGCCGAGTGCTGTGCCGGCTGCTCCAGGCTGGTGTGAAGCCAGCCCGCCCAAGCAGTGCCATAGGAAGCCCAGGGCTCAGCATGGGCAAACCCTACTCATCACCATCCACCTTCTGGGGAGGCTAGAGCTCCTAGTATTTTGGAGGGACATCTGGAAACCAATCCAGCTCTGCTCTGAGAAGTAAAGGGCTGGAGAAGCAAGGGATGGACCCTTTGCATTTCCTACGTAGCCCACTGATCCCATAACGAGTGAAAGTCATTCTCTTGAGCTGCTCCCTCTATCATGTAACAAGTGGGTGCAATCCCAGGCGCAGCAGGACTTGTCGGGACTAGTTGATTCTCTGCTGGTCAGTCTGGGACTGGCTGTAGTGACACCAGGACAGGACAAGGGTAGTTCCATGAGTCTTCTCACCACTGTGGGTTGGTAGCGGCCCAAGAGCACATTGCCCGCTCAGAACGAGCCACTTGTCTTTTAGTTCACACTGATGTGAAACAACGATGACTCTTCCAGAAGGGCTTTGCTCTGCCAGTGGCTGAAGTGAGCTGTGCTGAACCTGGTCCAAAGTTTCCAGGCATCTCTTGTGCTGGGAGAGGTAACTTGCTCCCCTGCCTCCCGGTGCTTTTGTAACGCCTCATGTGGCCAAAGATCCATTAATCTCAGATTTGACAGGTTCGCTCATTAGGATTTCTTGTCACTGTCTGGCAGGAGCTTATGGTTGTAATATGGAAAAACCCAGGGGACTTGGCAGGCATCACTTTGCACTTGTCTGTGTGCTATTTTCAGCATGTTGATATGAATAAACGTAGCAGCAGTCTTGGAGATGATCACTTGAGATCTTTCTTGCACACCATTCTTCAGTAAAGCAGGTATGGAAATGGTTTGGACAGTTCTGTGTTCTTTTATTTCGCTCATCATTTTAAAGCTGCAGGAACTCTTTACTTGTTTTCAGCAGAGTTGCTGGGAAGTTCCTCTAAATGTTATCAATGCTCACATTGAAACAATTTTAGAGCGTGTTTCTAAACCCTTTAACTTCACCAAAGCACTGAACAGTTCACGGATGGCGCCGTTGCAATTACCTGTCCTCTGTGCATTCCTCTGAGCTTTCAGACGCACACCCCGTGTTACCCATACATCACTGTTAGACTGACTTCATAGCACTAATTGCCACACAATGAAATTCAGATCAGGAAACGGAGAGGCTTTAGCATTCAGGATGGACAGACTGCAAATTAGTGTTACTGCTGTAAAGGTTAACTGAGATTGAAGACTGTTCTCTTACTACCGTGTTAGCAGAATGTTCCCTGTTTCGGGAAATACTTTGGGGGGAGCAAAGGTGTCTGAAGCGTAGAGGGGGTGCGAATGGGAGGAGAATACCTCACCCTGAGGAGATCTTGTAGCAATATCTCACTGCTGTAAAGTGACTATGGACATACTTAAGAACGTGTGATGGTTGGATCTGATCAGACCCCTGTCCTGCTGATGGGTTTCCTTCGTTTAAAGCAACATGCCTGCTTGGAGTCTGTCCAAAAAGACACAAGAGGCTGGCTGGATGTGCGAAATGGCATGCGCTATCTTCTGTCACAGTTCAAGTGTGACAGCCTTGATGGTGTCTTCTTATTTTACGGAGAACAATAACAATATGTGAAATATGACATCAGTTTTGATAAACTTCACTGCAGTGAGTGAGTGCAGCTATTATTTGGTCTTCTGTATGCCTCAATAGGTCAAAAAAAAAAAATCTTCTGAATAGAGTTGAGATACCACAGGAGGTCTCTGGGATTGCAGCCTTAATCAAACCTGAACTTTCTAGGCAGTCATGAGACTCCTGAACTGGGAGGTCTTCAAAAAACCTTGAGTCATAGATGCATGCGTGAAAGGGAACAAGTGAGTCCCAGCTTGGTGAGCTGAAAGTCTGGGACATCTGAAGTCAAATCGGGGTGGGACTGAATGTCCAAGTGTGCGTGGGCACAAAGTTTACTTCTTTTTCTTATCTTTAAGCCACAGACCTGTATGAGTGGAAGAAAAACTTATGGAGCAAGTCTTGCCTTTCAGAAATTTGTCTGAAGTCCTTCTCTGGTGTTTTGGCAATTTTCTTCTGTGCAGTGTTTACCATAAACACTAGAAATATCTATTAGACAGCTGAGTTCACTAAAAATACCAAATTTTGGTTCAGGATGAACAAATACTGAATGTTTGTTGCTGAAAGCAGACCACAGCAGGATCATTACCTGGTTATGCAGATTTTGTCATATGATAATGTGGCAGTCTTTCCCATGATTATAATATTTAAATTCTTTAAAACTAAGTTTTACCCTTAGTAGCAGCCTACAACAGTCCAAAACCACCAATTAAAGGTTTTGCAATGCATATAAGAGCCAATGAAACAAGTTGACAAACAAGTTCGTTAGAACAAGCTCATATAAATAAAATACCTTCTTCTTGCAGTAGCTGTAGCGATGGCTCACGCCAACCCACTGCCCGTGTTTCAGCTGCAAGGTGAATTTCCATATACACACAGAGCCAGTAAAATCTGGTAATGTATTGCTTATTAGAATGCATGAAGAATGCTGGAGGATGTCCAGCCGCACTTTTTTGCTTACAAGGGTGTTCAGACAGCTTTAGAAAAGCTGACTGGACAGGTCACTAATGACAATGTACTGCGCGAGCTTATGAAGGCAGGGAAGTGCTGTGCAGATGGTTCATTAATTTCACTATAAATGAACCAGAGACGAGAAAACTGGCTGTTGGTGACTATAATAATTTGACTAGGAGAAACACTCGTAGAAGAAACCCTCTTCGTCTCATATGAAGAAGGTACATGCTTTAGAAAAATCAGTGTAAATGCTGCCTCACCTGTGAACCTTCACCTTTTTCCTTCTTCAGGCTCCTTGCTCATCCATTGGCTGGGGTGACGTAGCAGGAGCCCTTCAGAGGTTTGACCCCACCTTGCAAAATGAAGCAAATCTGCTTTGCCGATCCACAAACGACACTGCTGCAGAGAGAATCTGAGTCGTGGTGTGATGAGAAATCCTACCCCCTTACTCTTTCTGCAGGAACTGGTACCCGAAAGCCAGGTGTGGTCTGAATCCCCTTCAGATTAAATTCCTGATGCTGTCATGGTCTTTAGCAGCAAGTTTTCTGAGGTATTGCAGTGAACAAAGAAGCGGCCGAACTCTGTAACTTTAACTTGATAATAAAATATGTCTTGTTTATAATTTTAAGTAGAAAGCTAATTCTGCATCTCCTGCAGAAAATGTAAGAAATACAGTGACTGCTTCCCAGCCCGCTGGCAGGTGTCACGTCTAAGGATGAACTTAGGATGGGTACTACCAGCTCAGAAATGCATACGTAACAGTGTGTAACATCTTCTGTCAGGTAAAAAAAGCAGATAGTGTATGTTTCATCTAGTTTTTAAAGTTTTTTTTCTTCATAAGCATGCCTTCACTCCAGTTAAGTAGTTTTTATCTCAGCTTTAAAAACAGTTTATAGGTAGAACCTCCTGAGCTAAAGCTTTTTTTTATCTTTTTGTGGAGTGTTACAATGGAAGTGTCTATCTGCACTGTGATCAGACAGCTCGACTCTAAACAGCTGTATTTCATCTCGTACGACTTCATGCTACAACTTGCTAACGGTAGTCTGCGTCACGTCCCGTATCTGCGCAATTAGCTTATCAGCAGAGGTGAAAATAACACCAATATTCAGTGATGGATTTAGAGCTGACATATTGCAAAATACAGATGCTGAATTTCAAAACTGTGAAAAGAACGGTTCACAGGGTCTGATATTAACCCCAATTACGTTTAATTCAGAATGAATTTTTTCCATTGTCAACATCTTCCTGGTGTGGGATGTTGGCCAAGTCCATCCTGAGCACCTAATAGTTTTGGGGAGCCTTGTCCTAACACGAGTGTCCTAATAGAATGATTTTAACGTATCTCTCAAATTCAACTGGTCATCTTTCCAGAAGCCTAATCCTGACCCGTGGTCAGCCATGGAGAAGCCCTTAAGCGATTTTCATGGCTGTCCACACCTTATCAGAGCAGCCACCTCCATGTGGACTGCTCAGTGTGAGGCTCTCAGTTTTGAGAGTTCATCAGACTCTAACCGCAGTATTTTGGTACTGCAAATTAAAGCAGTAGAACCCAGTGAAGGAAAAGGCGAACCTTTAGAAGCTCCAGGTATTCCGAGAAGTGGTTGAGGTGCGGAAGAGAAGATACCTCACCTTCCTGGGGGTTTTGATCAGTGGCTTTACAGCTGGGCAGCTGGTGGTGGGGCTGGCACTGGGGAAGAGTCGAAGGGCTCGGGGTGCACGGGGAGATCAGCAGGATACGTAATGCCACTGTGCAGTCGGAGTCTAGAGAGCTAAAAACAAGAGCGGAGCAAAGCTGCTGGTGAGCAGAAAGGAAAGCAAGATGAAAGGTGCTCTGACAGCACTAACACAGAAGCTGTGCAGCAGCAGGGACTTGTCATTCTGTGCCGGGGTGATGCTCGCTGCCGTGCTGCAGAGCGGGTCTGTGCTGGCATCCTGCTTTCCCAGCGCCCTGGGCCCTTTGCAAGCTCCAGCAGTTCTGAGCGTTTCCTACCAGTGTAACGACATTGAACGTGGTACGGGTATTAAATAATTGTCAGAAGGAACAAGAACTACCCCAGCACTAGCTGGTTTCCAATGTCTGGCATCAATTCCCTTTGTTGTTGCATTTAATTCCTCCTGGAGGTGGATTTAGAGTTTCTTTCTAGAAATCCGGCATTTGTGCTGCACTCGTTGCTTCCTCCCCAGGGTTGTGATTTACAAAGTCGCTGCGTGTATATTCATTACTAATAGCAGGTTTGTTTCTATGCCATGTACACATTCTTTTGCTAAGGACCGTGTAGCAGCAACTTCTGTCACTTTGCTTCTTGGGTGGTTTAATGCATTTGCCTTCCTTCCCCTCCCCAAAGAGCAGAGGAACGGGGAGTACGCGCTTTAACCAGAGTGTGTGCTTAAAGCTTGTGGGAAGGAGAGGAATAGGTGTATTAAATGATGCACACTGGGGCCAATGAGCCTTCCTTGACTAAATAAAAGGACAAACCAAGTCCCATAAACCTATCTTTGTAGTAACTAAGAATAACATATTGTTATGGCCAAACTATTTTACCAACCAGAGCCATGGAGTTGAGGCATACAAATAACCAGTATGTAGCCTTCAAACTATCATCCTGAGCATTCATTAAAGCTCTCCAAGTTGTTTTCTGCAGCTACTCCAGAGCTGGAGTTTGGCAGTTCACGAAGAGTTCAGGTGACCGATACCTGGTTGCATAGTCTCAAACATGGGTAGTGGAGCGGGTGAAAAAGAGGATGTGAAAGTTAATCAGTGGTGCCAGAAGCTTTTGTTTTAGTTTAATTATCATGGCAGGAGGATGCCACGGGAGATGCTGGGGGGTTTAGTGGCTTATGTTAATTTTATCATTCATTTGCATTGCAGTTACTTTTAGAAACCCTTGCTATGGACCAAAACCTAACTGTGATGCTCAAGAAACAGCAATGAGCGCACTGCCCCAGTGACCGCCAGACTCACAGACCTCACGCTGGACTCGTGCCCTTTGAGCACAGAAAAGCATTTATCACCTTTGCCCTTAAAAAACCAAAAGACATTAAAATGCAGGGTAGTTTGGATGCGGTTTTGCATTGAAGAGAGATTTTTAACCAGGGTGAAATCTGCTGTCCTTCAGAAGATGGTTTTGTTTACCTCAATCAGTGCTAAAATATTCATTAAAGGCAGCAGAACCGCTTTGTATTATGCAAAGGATCTTTGTTTTGAGTGTTGTCTGTATGTGTTCAGCATATGAAAGCATGATGTTTTTAATATGCAGACAGTGCAAATAGTTGTTTTGAAAAAGGATCCCATGACTTTCTAAAATGTGAATTTGATTAAAAAAAAAAAAGCTCAGGATTATATCAGCCCTCTGGATGATTTTCATATGAAAGACTGGATGAAATTTCCTCCCAGAGTTTTTCAGGAGAAGTAAATTGATTTAAACAGAAAATGTGAGATGGGAAAAAACTAGTGAAGTGCTGTAACTTTCCCACTGGTTGTTCTCTCTTGCTGTGTTTACAGGCATCCCTGTGTGGGTGTTTTGATATTGTTTTTGAGTAATGTGGATCTCCCTGTGGGGATGGTGCTCCCCAGGAAATACCTCAGTTGCAGTCTACCAATAGGAAGTATTGTCATATTGGTGGCATTAGTCAATTTTTTTTCACTGAAGCAAATGAAACGTGGTCTGCAAAATTCACAGAAATGGTTTATAATCCTCACCCTAAGAAGCTATGGAATTCCAAGTTAAAACTGGCTTTGGACATGTGTGTTGATAAATGAGATTGAGTTGGTGCCCTCTCGCCCTGTACTTGTGTTCTACTGGCAATATATTGTTTCTTTAAGCCTTTATAAAAGAAAAAAAAGGCTGATCTGCAATACACCATATTATTAGGTTTGGGGTTTTTTTAAATAGGTTGCTATAATGTTTTAGGAAGTTTGTGTTAAGTTTTGTCAGGAAACGAAAGTGGGATTCATGAATAGTGCAAACTAATTGGGACAAATGGAGAGAAACCTGGTTTCTTAACAAGTGCAGTCTCAACGATGGAGTGAGTGTGTTTGACTTCTCATAACCTGCTTGGGTTCATTGTACAGAAGAGAGAAGCAGTACTTCTGCCGTTTATCAGTACCTAGTTTTTTCTGAAAGGACTAAAAAGACATGACTTGACACCACTTAAGGCCATTTTTAGTCAAAATATTGTTTTTCCCTTGGAATTATCCCATTCCCGTTCTCTAATTTGGGGGTTTTTTACTCCTCTGATAGAGGCTTAGCTTTTAATAGCATTATTGAGATGAAACTGTGGTGCATTTCTACTTGTTTTTATTCATCAAGTACTCTGAGCATATTCTTCTGCCTTTTGTCATAATCTTCTGCAGAGCTACATGCAAGTGAGCACTTTCCTATTCCCCCAACTCCTGTAACTCAGTGTGATGGCTTTAAATAATGGGAAGCCATAAAATATGACGGAGTTAAGCAAATTCAGGTGGAAATAATGTGAAAAATATTATTTGGAGTAGATACAGACTTTAGTTTTGATTTTACCTGCATTAGAAGATGTTCCTTTTATGGTCCAAATCAACAAAATATAAAACTCTTAAAGGGTAATTTTGTCACTCTTGCCTGAGAAATGAGTCAGCGATGCTCCTTTCCATATAGCTTGTTAAACAAAATATCATTTAATGTGTCTTTTATGTGAGGACATTTAAATGTACTTGATGGCATTTAGTTTTCATTGCTACAAAGTGAGTTCACGGTTGTGGCTGAGGATAGCTGGAATGAGCCAGCAGAGAGGCCGATGTGTGAAGGCACATCGGTATCGCACAAGCCTGGCTGCTGGCTGTGTGTACGCTGACACGTGTGCTGTGGGTGTTACTGAGAGGAGGAACGTAGGTTGCTCACCACAAGCCTGCAGCTGCGGTTTTATTCCTGTTTAAAAACTTTAGTGGGGAAAATTCAGGTTGTACGTCTTCTCTGTGATTTCAGGTGTGACCTCTGCAAGGGGGTGATTACGTATCTGCTGTTCTTAGGGCATCCAGGCAGCCCGTGGTGTGCGTGGTGTTTATTCTGGCTTCTTTCAGATGGATAGATAAGCTATTAGAGTAGCTCAGCGATGACTCCAGAGAGACCTGCCTCATCTTCTGCATCTATGCACTGTATATACTCTAAATACTGTTTCATGGTCATTTTGCTGCACAGTAGGCTGTATTTCAAGGTGTTCCCTACTTGTGGCTGCTGAACGACAGGCATGTGTGCATTACTCAGCTCAGTGAGACCGTGACCTGAAGTGCCAGAGGTGACAGAGAAAGAGGGACCTCTGGGGAAGTGGCACTGCACGAGGCCACAGGTCCTGCTTGATAAGAAAAGTACTCCTGGGCCAGATTAGAGTGTCTGTTCGATCTGCTCCATAGATCAGAAGACAAGGATGAATAGCCATGGCGTATATTCTGCATTACTATGTGCTCGATGCTTTCTGCTGAAGAGAACAGGGGCCAAAACAGCTGATAGGTCTAAAAAGAAAGTCTGTGCTAACTGCTGGGCCAAAAGCAGATGCATCCTTCACCACATCATCTGCCAAAACCAGGAGCACAGGTGATGTGCCTCTTAACGGGGAGGGATGCTGATCTTCCTGCTCCTCCAATGACAAGCTGTGTGGCTGAAGGAAAATACAGCTTGATCTGCATGACCATTAAAAAAACTACGGATTTTTAATGTTCTCTGGGACAACCCTTTTACTGGAGTTTTAACCAAAAGAAGTAATGGTGCTAAGCAGGCTCCTTACTTGGTCCTCACCCACACTGTCTGCCCTCTCTGCCTGTTTCTGCAGTTCCAGCATGTTGGAAAAAATATCTCCAAGTAACATGTGCAGCAGTGTTCTGTAAGTTTCTGTTGTACCCCTTTCTCGACCACTTCTACCCTTTAAAACGAGCTCCAGGTTCACAGAGACTTACAATCCGCCAGCAGTGCCTACATCTAACACGTAACCAGGCCTATCTGAATTTTTTTCTCAGCAGATACCAGATTGTACATTTTTGTTTTCACAATTGAAGTACAAGCTTTGACTGAGCTTTTTTAGAGTGGAAGTAAAATGACATCCGTGTCTTTGGTGGATGTGCAAGGAGAGGAACTGGTGACGTGATTTTAGGGTTCTTTATTTCTCAAGCTCTGCTTCTTAAATATTCAGGTGAACTCACGCCACTTTGAAGATCCGTTTCTTTGGATTCCAGAGCACCGCTGTGCTGGTTCTTCTTCATCTTCCTGTTGTATCAGAGCTCTGTGGTGAAGCAACAACACCTTCTGTGGTAGCGTGTGTGCTAACAAAGGAAGGTTTTTTTACTGTGCCTCAAAAGAAGCTTCCTGAGCCTACACAATCCTAGGTTTTCACTTTTAAAACTGGCTGTCTGAAAGCTGCTACGCTTCTCTTGGCCAACAGCAGTTTTATTTACAGCCTGCCTGCCTTGAGGGTAGGAGATAAAATACTCCTTTCCAAATGCTTGCACTTCTGATCAGAACAGAAGATTTAATAAACTTGATAGTCTTATATTCACAGTGGGAGAAACTGGTTTCTTCTGGTACTGCCCTGAATTACTTGTATGCTAAGAAAACTATTTAAAATCACTCTGGGAAAAGAGATAGAAAAAGATTCTGGGGCTTGTTTCTTCTTCCCTGGGTTCAAACCTGCTGATCTGCAACTCTGCAGTTGTCCTAAGGTCAAGGAGGTTGAAGGACCCTGAGAGAGAGAGCTGGAGTAAGCTGGGACCCTTCCTGTTGCGCAGCATCTTTGCACTTCACTGTTACCTATACTCAGGCCGTTTGTAGCCATTGTGTTGTTTGCTACCTTCTGTCCTGGAGGAACCTGCGCTTCTGTAGCGTTGCGGTTGTACAGAAGCAGTGTACTTTAGATGTCTTCAGCCGGAAAGTCACGATAGACCATGCCATGAATATTACGAAGGTACTAGCTTGGAACATGGAGTACGTCTTGCTCCAGACAAATATTCAGCTTTAGGTTTTTCTGCGGCTACAGTGACGGATGCTGCAAGGGGAAAAATATCCTTCAAGCTTCTTCTCCAGGTACGGGGAAGAGAAGGGTAGAGAACACTTATAAATGCTGCTAGAGGTTTGAGAGGAAAGAGAGGTTTGAAGGACTGTAGACGCAACTATCCTTTAATAGAAAGGTGAAGTGTAAGTCGCTAAGTGATTTGCACTGTGTGTGAAGTGTAAGAAAGACAATGACCTGTCACAGTCATTCCCCGCTGGTTTCCCCTTGCCATGAAAGCACTGTTGCAGTGAGCCTCGCTCTCTCCTCTCTCTCCGCTCTGTGTTTTGTTCAACTGTTTTCTCTGTAAATTGAGAATGGGGCATGTGTAATGTGGAGATATTGTGGCAGGCAGGGGGTTGGAAAATCTGTGTGATGCTCTTGTAATGGAGTTTTCTAGTGGCTGCAGCTTTTGTCAAATGAGTCCAGACATCCATCCATCCATGGCAATATTCCATAAATACATGTATGTGGCCGCATCTCTGCGCAGCACAACACATGGGCTGGATAGGCTTTAGCTTTGAGTCGAGCATCCAATTTATTTTGACAGAAAACCATTAATTTCTGGTATTCTTTATCTTGTTATGATAGCTCTTTCCCAGGTCATCCTTACTTTGCTTTTAAGAGCCTCAGAATGACTGGGAGAAAGTGTTTGCTTTAAATAGTGGCTCTTTGGTTGGGCTTTGGGTTCTGGTTTTGTGCAAACGGTGCTTTGTTGGTTCTGTCATCTTCATGTCCTTGTCACCCCATCTTGTCCTTGTTATGCGGAATGGTGGTGATCTGCTGTGCAGTCTGGATGAGTTGTCCTCACGTCTACTATTGCCATATGTCTGATGATAAGCAGTGTGCAGCTCATTACCTCAACAGAGAGCCACACTCTTACTGCGGTCAGTGGCATCGCAGTATCGCAAGTTTTCGGTTTGCTTAATGCTCTTTCCGAAAGCTGAGCTGCTGGGTGAGGGAGGTTGGGTTGTTTTTCAAGGTGGTGGTGGTGGTTGTTTGAGGCATTGGATCAGCAGAAGCTGATCAGTGGTTAACTCTGGTCCCAATTTTTTTAACGCTGTTGTACCCTACACTGGTAGAATGACATTGGGACACTGAAGTACTCGGAAATAGAGTAGGAGGTACATGCTCACACCCTGAGGGGTCTCTCCCAGCTATCATCAGTTCACCAAGGCAACATGTGGTACTCTCCTAAAAGAGTTCATGGCTGCCTCGCAGCTCAAAACACATTTAATCTGATCGTTTTGTGGCACCTCTCTATTACAGAATGCTGAATTTCTCTTGCATAGATGTGTTTTGTTATTCTCACCATCTCACTGCTCTAATCTGTCAGATTTATGATCTGATTATTTTACTTTATTGTTAGATCTCAAATTAATTAAGACTGCAATGGTGCTGGCTCATTAGGAATATTCATTGGGGTCATCCCATGCAGATAAGCACATCATCAACCTAAGTGCCTGGATTTCTTTTTTTATTATCGTATTATTCAAGTGACCTTCCCATCTTGGTGACACTGTGTTACTCCATAATGCTAAAAGAGTCCACTTAGCTGTCTCACTTACTACACATTCTTCATCATCGGTTCCCACGTGTTGTTTTATGGTTGGTTGTGCTGGGCAGTAGGATCTGCGGCTGTGCTCGCATCTTTCCTGAGCCCGCTGCCTTTGCTACTTGTATGCAAAGCAGTATTCATGGTGTCACCGCGGGAATCGTGATTTATTTACCTGCAAGAGAGATACATCTCACTGAGTCCTGCTTTGGCAATAACTAGGTATCAATATATCAATTGTCAGGGCAAGTCTCCTAAATAACATCTGGCTGAGCTTGCTGTTCCTTTATTTGTTAATAAAGCAATATTTCCTCGGATCATCTTGCAAAGTGCTATTGCTCAGAAGTTGTGTTTATCTTGTGGCTCCGAGTCTCATTTTGAAACAAACCTCTAAGACCCAGTTGCGATGGGATTGTCTGTCAGAGATGGTGTTTATCAGACACTGGCTTCCTCCTCTGCAAAGCGATAGCCTCCATTACCTTACAGTGCTGTGTGTCCCAGACACTTCAAGAGCCTGAGGCAGCTACTATCTCATGTGCTGGACACTAGATATCACCTGAAATTTTGAGAAATGCCTCTTTTAGATATTTTTGACATTTCTGCCCTGTGTTAGATTGCCTGAAGTGAATGAGCAGGAGCTCCAGTGAAATGCCACCGTCCTGATTTTTGAAATTGTGCTGAAGTTCCCCAGGTCATCAACCCCTCATGAGTCTGTGGAAAGCCAAAGCTTTCCTGGTCCTGGAAGTGGTACCACTCTACTCATCTAATTTGGCCTGTGAAACGTAAGACCAAAGATTTTCTTGGGTTAATTCTTGCCTGGATTAGGTCACCTGCTGTAGACAACAGGAGCCAAGTGAAGTGTTCAGCAATTTATTTTTTTACTGGAGTAGTGTAGGCTGCCCATCTTTGAGCATCTGAGAGCTGTAAAGAAGCTGCTTTTTCATCCCGTAACCAGACACATACGTGCTCTAGAGCCTCCAGGTGATGACCAGTTAGGTGTTTCCATCACTTGGCTTGAGGTTTGGGGAAGAGCTGCAGGATGGGCAGCTGAGTCCTGCATACAGAGCAGGGATGGGCTGGTGAGCTTCAGGCTACAATATTGTCAGTGTTTTAGAGTTCACTCCATCTGTCAGATAAAAGTCAAAAGAAATGGATTAAAATTACCCAAAATACATTTGACCTTGTCAAAACATTTTCATCTCCTTGACCTTCATTGCACCAGTGACTTCTGCGTTTCAAGTCACAGCCAAATTTTGAAGCATGAGAATTTCCCAGGAGCAGAATTTGCACTTTCCCATCATCTCTCTGCCCTGCACCGGAATCTCCCTCCCTCCTTCCCAGAGAGGGAGGACAGAACCTCTGTGAGTGTCTGTCAGCAGGAGTTGCTGAGCACAGTCTCAAGACTCGGCTTTCTTGGATCGGGCATTTAGTAAGGCAGAGCTGCCATACCAGCTGGGCCTCACCAGGGTCACACCAGCTCCCTGAAGGAGTGGTGTGTGTGAGCGAGCGTATTTTGACAGTGGTACAACAACAGGAAGGTTGAGCCTCAGGCACTGAGAATAAAAATGGGCAAAGTGGTGCTTTCAGGTGACAGTGTAGGTAGTGGATTCAAAGAAGGGGTCAGTGGTCAGCGGTTTGGTCATGGTGCTGAATTGTCCTCTTTTATCAGACCTCCCTGGTAGCTGGGATGTCTGGAGCTCCTTTGCTGCAGCTCCCTTGGCCTGTGCAGTTTGTAGACCTCAGAATGACATTTCCCGGTGACCACCAAAACAATAGAGAGGTCAGCTTTCCTCCCGAGTAGAAGTCGCTGAGGGGAGCAGTAGCAGTTTAAAGCTGTTTAAAGCCCAAATCCTCGTTGTTCCTCCCAAGCTTCCACTCAGGATGGTTTGAATTGACATACATTGCTGTCTGAGAAGTTTCTTGCTGCAGGCACTGTATTGACATCGCCAGTATCTACCGCTTCTGCAAGAAAGAAAGCAGCTTGAACAGGGGCTTTGAAAGTATCAGTCTGCTCAGAAGCCAGACGGAGGCGGGAATTGAAGCCAGATATCACAAGTATGTTAACATTTCATTTAATCACAAACTGTCATCTCTTTCATTGACCCTCTCGGTACTATGGCCAGAATAACCACTTTCACTGAAGTCTAAAGACTGGCATTGTATCTAGGGTTGTTATTCAAGTATGCACTGATGAGCTGGAAGAAGCCTGAAGGGAAAATAGATTTAAGAAAGGAATTCTTGATGTTAGAGATGCCAGGGCTATACACATGAAGAAAGTTACTCCGAGACTTTGCTTTCCTTTAAGGGGAGATGCTTGAGTAAGTACATATAGTAAATTGAGGGGGAAAATGGAGCCTTTAAAACAAACAAACAAAGAAAAGAACCCAGATCCCTAACATGACTTGGTACATGTAGTACTCTGTAAGCAGTTGTCCTTCACAGGAGGTCTCATACTGGGATTGCAAACAATTTGGAAAGAAATAAAGGCAGTGGCATCCAGAAGTGAAACAAATCCCTTAGAGTTTAATCTGGAGTCAGGGAAATACTTGGGAATGTCTCCAGGTCAGAAGAAATCAAGCAGGGTTTTAATTTAGCAATAGCAAAAGCCACCGTGCCCTGCTGCCAGTTCCTTAACGTAACTGCCCAGTGCCACTGCTGTCGTGAGGTGGGTGCGCACTGCCCTCCTCTGGGGGGGGGTTCTCTTGTGAGGCTCAGAGGCTCGGGATTACAGCTGTCCTGGGAAACGAAGGGGCAACGACACTCATTTACATGCACTCTGATTGTACAATTGTTGGGTCTCAGAACGAAAAGTAGGACAAAACCTCTGTTTAACCAGAATTAGTTTCTTTATATGAAATGGAGAGAGACTTCCCTTGATTAATTTAAGTCTGCTTCCTGCCCTTCATTAGCAAAGAAAAGCTTCTTTGTATGCCGGGGTGGGGATATTGAGGTACAGAGAGAGAGATATCAAAGGCTGCTGTTTTCGGCTGGCTTGTTTGCCGGACCAAGCACTCGGGAAGCAGCCGGGGACACTGGAGCTGCTGCGAGGGCATTCGGGCACAGATTGGGGCTGTCAGGCTTTTCTTCCAGGCTCCATGAGAAGAGTTAGTCAGAAACTGTTTTTTGTTAAAGCATTTCTCACTTTCTGCATTATTGAAGACCTCAGGCCTTTCACAGAGTCCCTCTGGCATCCCCTGCTGCAGACAAAGGCCCATCTGTGACCTGGCCGCTGGCTCCTGCTTATGGCGAGGGGAACTTTCATCCTTCCCAAGTTACAGATGGAACCAGAAAATCAAAAAGAGGCCTTGGTACTGAGGTGCCCTGAGGTCAGGGACGGTGCAGATTTGCCCCAGAGTTTTACCACTGTCTTATGAGGATGTAAACACTTGCATGAATCTTAATAGCTTTGTATTTTAGATAAAGGTGGATAGAACTTTCTATCGGTTACATCCAGCAAATACAACCTGAAGTTAGACCGAGGCAATGTTTTTTGTTTCTTCTCCCCCCTTTTTGCTCAGGAAAAAGTTAGAAGTAGTATCATGCTCTTCCTAGTAAAGCTGTTCATCTTGGGGTCCTTTGTTAATCTTAGAAGAAACGTTCAGTGCTGCCATACCTGCAGCAAAGCACCGGGATCACTGTAGGACTCTCCTTCTCCCAGAGGCGGAACCTGAGATCTTCCCTGTGGTTCTGCAGGTACTCACTTCACAAGCTGGGACATGTAAAGGTTCCCAGGGAGCTCTTAGGGTCAGCAGAACTCGCCATTCTTGCTCTGTAAGGGTCTCAAGAGCTCGATGAACGGCACAAAATTAAGAGTCCCAGCCTCGTGCAGTCAAGCGTGACATGCAGGGTGACTATTTGTTAGAGGAGCGAGCAGCAGCTTGTGCTGTTTCACATCTCACGGAGTGGTGTGTGCAAGCATCCATCTAGTAGCATGTGTTTTAACATAGATGCAAGGAAATTCTGCAGTAGATTCTATAGACCAGAGCAGACTGAATCGGTGAACTCTGCAGGAGTGAACAGCCAGCGCCAGAAAACAAGGGTGCTGCAGCATGCAACGTTCTCCGGTCCTCGTTTCCCTTCAGTGATGGTGACTAAGGCTCAGTTATTTATGTCCTTGCTTGTGAGCTTTGGGAGACAATTGTTGTCAGAGCAGGCGGTATCTCAAATGTTTAAAATCCCAGTAGAATTTTCTGCTTTTTACATCTTTGAAGGAAGGACGGACAGAGTGAGCTTCCATGTGCAAATCGGGGTCTGCGTTAGGGACGTGTGAATTAGCCAGGCTTGCTGCGGATGGGCGCTGCTCCCTGGCTGTCACTGGAGATACTGACTTTATCACACTGCTTCTCCGAGTGCCCGGAGAGGTGGGTCTGGGATTTCTTTCTTTCTCTTTCTTTTTTTTTTTTTAATTATTGGGCTTTTTTTGCACAACCGAATGGGAAATAGTGTTTGATTCCAGAAATGGGTTTTCAGGAACTCCTAGGAGGGTTGTGAACAGGCAGGCAGTCAGGCACGCCCCACAAAGCGTAAATGGGGAATTGATACATGGGAATAGACCACAGGGCTGAATAATCATCCTCCCAAACTCTCCAGGGAATGCTGTTGGAGTCTGAACATAGTGGGAGGAGAACTAGGGTTTATTTGGTGAAGATTCACTTACCATAAATAAATGAAAATAAATAAGTAGGCTGAATTAGTAATGAACAGTTCAGTCAGCTCTAATGCTAAATAAACATACCGAATTGTAATGAAAATAGTAAAGCCTCTTTGAATGGGAACTAGAAATCCAAGGAGAAATAACTGTGTGGCACTTGAATCAGCACTCACCATAAAAAATAAATACATGATATAAAATATAGATTTTTCTTTCTTTTTTTTTTTACCTCCTGAGATTTTAAAGATTCATCTGTTTCTTGTGTTGGGAAGGCTTGAACTAGACCCTATTCAATGCTATACAGTGACATAAATCACTGAAGGGTTATAAAATTCCTTGATGTATGCTTTTGGACAGTAACTATATTTCTAGAGGCTCTCACGGGGTACGTTTATGCTGCTATGAGAGTGGCTTAAATTCATATAGCTATCCCCATATAAGACATTTTTATGGGATTTTCCACACTATGGGGGGTTGCATGTCTTTAATTATCCAACTCGGGCTGAATTGGTAAAACTTATACTTGAAGATAAGCCCTTTAGCAAGGCAGACTCCTGCACTTGAACTTGAAAGAAAATCACTTTCTACTTGTGAGTTTCCCTGAGAACAGCTGGAAAAATCAATAGCTGTTCTGCCACACAGGAGAGACCCTGGGCTGGCTGCAAGCAGTGTGATGTGAGTGTTTGCTTGTACTCTGATCGTGATGTCGCTGAGACGACTTGTCTCTGGTGGCACGAGGCTGCTCATGGGCCGCTAAGTGCTAATCAGCCTCTCGTGGCCACTTTAGACCGTTTGTTAAACTCTCTAGAGCTGCGCTGAGGCTGAAAACTATGGTGCAAGTCAATGACTTAAGAGCAACTCGAATGAAACTGTGATCAAGGTAAAGAAAAGCCTCGGGGGGTGGGACTGGCGTTGGGACTGCATGGGGCCAGTCCTAGCTGATGGGCTGGGGATGACCAGCAGTACTGCTGCTTCGGCCTCTTTGACTTGCTGACCAAGGGAAAACTAAAGGCCTGCTGGGATTAGAAGTGCTTTGGAGCTGAAGTGGCAGCTGGACGTTGATGCCAATATCCCAGTGGTGGAGAGGAGAGTCTCAATGCGCAGGTTGGCAATTACAAGCTTCGAAGGATGTGGGCAACATGCTGGCAGTGATGAAGAGCTACCAGGAGCTAAGATTCACTAGTTCACCTCATAGAAATAGGATTATCTCTGCTCCTGAGTTCTGCGAAGCAGCTCTTAGAAGCAGAAAGTGTCTGTATGCTCTGACTGTGCTGTACAACAAACAGAATATAAGAACTTAGAAGAAACTAATAAGGTACGTAGTCTCCCAACATGAACTGGAAATGAAAAAAAAAGAGGGTTTTATGCTTTATTGTAATACCGTGAAACAGAGTGAAATAATGGCTTTGCATATGAAATAGTTAGGAGGATAATCAACCCAAACCTCCCATGATCCTGCAATAGAGGCACCAACACTGGAGGCAGGCAGGAGAGTTAATAAATTAAGGTGCAACTAAAATAGATTCATGGTCATTTAACAACATGTCAGGGCTCCTAGAGAAATGAGTATAATGTATTTAACTCCAACGTACAAATAACTTTAAACAGAAAGGAATGAGCTAAGGAGAAAACGGGAGAAGATTTATTATAGCAAGCAGGTGAGGTCAACTTGCTTTCACAGGAGAACGTGAGGAGAAAATGGCACGTGTGTGCCAGAAGATGGCTGTAGCCCTTCCTTCTTCCCACAGTAAGCAGTAAAACACAGTGAAGAAGTACCCAGATACCCTTACCGTGAGTTGTTCAAGTGCCTAGGAACGGCCGAGTGTGATTTCTCATCTTGAATGTTCCTGGAGCAGTTATTTTCTGCTAAAGTCACTGGTCTTGTGTTGTGATACCCAGTCCCAGCCCTCCTGCTCCGAGTATCGTCTCTGGGACTTGGTGGCCCAGCAAGTATTCACAGGGGTTTGGTGTTTATTGGGTCGGTTGTTTTGGTTTGTTTTTTTTTTTGGAGGCAAGTAGAATAAACTTGTTGTTGTTCCCCAGGAGTTCAGGATGTTTTTAAGTCAGCAGAAGGGAGGGCTGGCTGGGTGTTGGGAATGCCTTAGCAGATGTTTGTGGACAGAATATCGACTGGTTTTGCTGAATGGGCAGTTCTGGGCTAAGCCCTCTCTGACAAGTGCAAGGCAAGCACAGAGCTTTGCATCGTAGGGGAGGGCACAGCTGGGCAGGGCACAGTCATCACTGCTGTGCCGGAGGCTGAAGCTGCTCTGCTGTTCCCTTCCCCTCGCGCGAGCTGCTCACGTGGAGCTCCTGTTGGTTGTGCCCCAACCCGCAGCCCCTCTTGAGTGCCTGCACTCCTGAGTAAGGCATCGAGCAAGGGCCTGGGCAGCCTCCACGGCCAACATCAGACATCGCTGGCCAGCTTGATCCTCACGCCTCACCCAAGGCACGTGCAGGGCTTGTCAGAAAGAAATAATCTTCATTCTTGCACGCTGCTCTGTGAAACGTGGCATTTGGAGGCAGGACCCTGGCTGTGACAGTTGTCCTCTGTTTTCCCTCTGCAGAGCTGCACCAGCTCTGCTGTCTTCCATGGTGAGAAAAACAGGGAATAATTGTATTCTTACGGTGATGTTACTTCCTCTGCTCCTGCAAAAGTGTGCATGTGCCTCAATAAGCTCTCTAAGGACTGTGTTTTAAAAGATATCTAAGTCAATGCAATAAAACCCAACAACAACAACAAAGCCCCTCTTTTTGATTTTTTTCTGAGATTAAAATAAAGACATTGTTTCCAAAGTTTAGTGGCTGTACTGTGACGGTGCTCATGCCTTCCGTGTTCATTTTTTGTGACTTGTTTAGCACTACTGTCAGTGCTGTTCATTGAAACAGCACATTGTAACTGAACAGACTCCTAGATGACATGGGTGATTTATAAATATTTTATACAGTCAGAACATATTTATGCAGGACAGCCATTTATTTTGTCATTTCCAGAGACTGAGCCACTAACCGTTGTATTAGACAAAAAGGACCAAACCTCTCAAGAAGGGCTGCTTTTGGCTGTCACTCCAACGCATCTACTGTTGCTAGACAAAAATAGATAAGAAGTTTAAGCTTCAGGCTTTGTCTGCTTCAAAGATACCTTAGAAAAATGAAAAATCAGGACTGGCCTCTTCTAAAGCTGATATAAAACTCCACTGGTGTCAATAGTGCAGATGTGAGGTTTGGGAAGAATTATGGCATGAGAGAAATGTTCTTGTTCTTTGCTTTATGAATTAAGAGTTTGATTTAAAGTTTGTGAATGTACTTCAGAAATCTCTGGCTTAAATCTCTTTTTTGAGGCAATAAGGTATCCTAGGCTCTCATGTCATAGAGCTAAGTCTAAAAACAAACATAAAAGAGAAACAGACGTAGACAAGTGTAAGCCTTGATCCTGCTTTAAGATCTCAGCAAACGGGCTGGGATCCCCGCGCCAGCCAGCAGCCCCTGCACGCTGGGATCCACCTGTGTGCATCTGGCAGCAGGGTCAGTTTTGGTCTGAAACTACAACAAAAAAACATCCAGACCATATTTTCAGTGATGCTGAAAATCTGCTCCTCTAACCGACTTTAACAGGGGCAGGAGCGCCCAGGAGGGCAGGTCACGCCTCTGCCAAGCTCGGTGCATTAGTTTGAAAATAGTAACCTCTGTAGTTAAGCTGTAAGGGAAACTGCGTGAGAGATTGATAGGGGAGAATTTTGTCCCGATGGGTTGTTACTCTATCCAGATGTACATTCCTGGACACGTGTCCGAGGCACGGGCTTTCTCTTTGTAAATCCTGGGAGGTTTCCTGGGAGCTCCTCAGTCTTGCAACGCCTGGGAGAATCCACAGAATTGCTCACTACAGTAGGGCAAAATGAATATGATCTCAATTATAAAATTATCCCTTTCACAGTTCATGCCATTTCCAGTCCCTCACCGCAGTAGAGCTTCATCAGGGTGCAGGACAGGTTTACGGAGCCCTTTTCCCTCCTGCTCCATCGTTCCTGAAACTGCCACAGATCTTCCTAGCAGCTCTGCTGGTTTTATTTGCTTGTTTACCTTTCATTATCCTTCTTGTTCTCCATACTTTGAGGTCAGTAGATGACCGTCAGATTGGCCCAATTTATTCCTGTGTGTGACAAAAGAGACCTGGGGCAACCAATGAGCCATGAACTTCTATTTCTACTCCGCTGCGGTTGTATGACAGTGATCTGCACACCACCAGTCATCCACCATATTGATGAGATTAGCTGGTAATTAAAAACCCAGCCAAGCCAGGCAGAGGAAGATGACTCAATTAGCAGAATGTCACTGAATCTAATTTACTTTGCTTATCACAGATTTATCCTCTAATGAATTAGAGAAGAGCAGGACACCTTCAGAGGGAGATCTAGGGGCTTAAAGGCTTAAATGCCTTCTAACCTCTTTATGCTGGTGGTTTGGTTTGCAGGGAGTGTGCCGATACTGCTAATAGCATGGGAAGGCTGGTTCCCTAAGAGAGCGCATCAGCAGAAGTTGTCCTGTCGGCTATTTCATGTGACAAGCACTGGTTAGGACAGACCTTCCTTTGCTTATAAACCTTCATGATTTTCAAGTTGCTAGTAAGCAGAGGCTTTGGATGTCGTGTCACTGGAATTGTACTCATGGAGCGTTCGATCTCAGTGATTGCGGAACTGACATGGAATGTGGTATTTGGCCAGTGAAGGGATGAGGGATTTCCTGGAAACAAAAGCGTGTTAGAAATAGACATTTTCCACTGCAATGGCTATTTTAAGGCACTTCTCCATGTTTTTCTCATTTCAAATGTGATGTTTGGATGATTAACAACTAGAATAATGTATTTTACTGAAGCCCTTTGGAAATACTTTAGAGGCTATTGGACAGATGTGCAGCTGAATTTGTGTGTAGAGGGAAGACTATAAGCCGTTATCTCTTCTACTCTCTTCATAGTAGATAATGTAGCATATTATGGTTGATTTAAGTGAAGATATTGCTGAACTCTGAGCTTTTAATCTGATCTACATGACAAAAGCTACATGGCTTCATGGGTCTTACTGAGCTCACAGGCACAGTATGGGGGTCTGTACATGCCAGTCACGCAATGGGATCTGGACTATAGGCTGTGAGTTTGTTACCTGCATCGGGGCTTGTGTAACACTGCTCTGTACCTAACCTTTTTAGCACGGAAAGATGATTTCTGGCTTGGCAGAGACACCAACTGGAGCAAATCATCCCCTTCTGATAGCTTTGTTTGAGTAATACTAAACATAACAGAAAAGATGAAGTTTTTAAAGCTTCCAAAGCTATTAAAGAATCTCTTTCCAGAGACTCAATCCACACTAGCATCTCTAACAGTCCCACGAACTGCTTGGGAAACTGTAATGAGATGTATACTTTTCTGCAAGCTTGTATGTATATGTTGATTGCAGGAGGAGGGGAAGAATTGATAATGAGGATGGTTGGGATGGGAAACCTTTGTTTCTATCCTGAATCCATTACCACAGTAAGAAAAGTGTTGGTTCCGTGAGGCTGTATCTATCCCTAAATTTCACTACTTTCACTTAATTTATAATGCAGCTTCTGCACAGAAGACAAAATGTTTAGATGTAGATCGCTGTTTGAGATGGACACAAGTATTTTGCAATTTTAAATGTTACACTTTATTCTTTCCTGCTATTTTCAAGCTCTATTTCCTTATTTCTTGCCCCAGTAGTTCTCTGTATCACAGAAAGCAATTTCTTTCGCAATGCACTGTCATTAGAGAGCTGCTTCTCTACCCCATCTCAGCTGCAACAAACTGTTTTGCAGCAATTTGGCCATTGCCAAACATACCTCCACAAACTAGCCTCGAGAGAGCAACACTCACGGAGGTATTCTCATTAAGCTAATCATGACAAGGGAGTCCAGACCCTCTGCACTGAGTCACTGGAGTTCCAGTGCCAGCAGGCACCGGGTCATGTTCGAATGCTGTCAACAGCTCTTGGTAAGTGGGTATTTTGTACGTGTGCAGTTACTGAGATCGTGACTCCGAGACTTTCATAAAACTAAGTGAACTATATAAACTTACGACTACTGTAGCACTGATATTAGCAGTTATTAATTCCATTCTGACTCTGGTGTTAATCTGGGATTATCCTTGTTGTTGTTACTTGCTTTGTTTGTTATCTGGAGAATAGAGTTTACATACGTTGTTCTTCTCAGGCGTATAAGCCACAAAGCCCAGCTCAAAGACCTTTTCAAAGTTTCAGAGCTAGAGTTGCTTTGCTCAGTGTGGATAGACTTTACTCCCTAAGCGTTTCTGTGACTTTCTGGATGGAAGATGTTGCAGAATTCCACAGGGGCATCCCAGTCTAGCTCCGAGAAGAATAAGATACGCAATGAAAGCGATTAAATTTTCATTCATTTCACTTCTGGATGTACCAGTTGCAGAGACTGGGTCTTTTCCTGGTTTTTGTCCGTGAGCAATTTCTTGAAGGTTTGGAGAAGATATTGCAAACCCCAGGTTACTTTAGCATAGCTCTGTTGTTGCAGCATTGGAGGTGGTGTAAGTGTTAAGTAGGAGTGTTAATGTAAAGAGGTAGAAGTGAACAAAGGGGGCAAAGAAAGAAGGGGAGAACCTCAAGGACCCAAGAATGAGAGGCTTAACCTCTGTGCTGTGAAACGGAGGGAAAAAGGAGAGAAGTTGCAGGATGTCATCAGCAAAGTTTATGCAGAAAAGACGAAGTTGGACTGGAAATGTGAGGAAGCCTGCAGGCCTGGGTGCTGGATGCTGGCTGGGTGTCGCAGGTGATGAACAGGGCGCTGTATCATTGCACAAGGAGAGGTGCTTTATGGGAAGGTGTAAACAACTGAAAATGTATCAGTTAAGAACAAAAGAAAGATGTGAGTTGAAGACAGTGATATTAGAGGAACTGGCACTTTCACACGAAATAAATCTCAGGGTTGTGACAGATCAAAGGGCAGTGGATCCCAGGATTAAGACTGAGTGAAGACCCTTCCCTGAGCCGCTGTGGCTGTAGGAGTCGGTGCAAATACCACCATTACACTCAGAAGCAGCACCATGGAAAAGGACTGTTCAAACAGTTCCTAAGACCAGTTACACAGCATCCCTCTTCCCCAGGGGAGCTCAAAGTGCTTTATAAATCAGACACATCAGGAGAAGATCTCTGTGACCAAGTATTTATTTTAAGTGATATCACTGGAAAACACAATGGATCAAAGGAACTTAGTCTCTCAGGCTCATGTGTAAATCAGGGACAATCTTCTGCTCTGGTATTTTGGAGTATCTTTTTTTAGATTGCCATCATCCAGGCGTGGCTCTCCCTTAGCTCCTTTAGGGGCTCCATCCCTGGTCCCTCCCCTCTGCAGTGAGGCAGCCATGGTTCATTTAGCTAGAGAGAATTTGGACACAGGCAGAGTCTGAATGGATAATAAGGCACAGGAGGCCCTTTTATTGCTTTGTGGGAGCTGAAGATGAGCACAGCAAGGAATGGTTTCATTCACAGATAACAAGCTAGACACCGTCAAGTGTCGCTTTTAATTCTCCACTCATCGATAAGAAGGAAGAGACGGAGCAGCTCAGAGCCCTGTCTAATGTAGCTGTGTGCATCCCTGTTCCCTATGGTCCCAGCCAGCTGTCTTGCAGTAACTGGAGTCCACAATGTTGTGCGGGAGTTGATAATTACTGTCGCCACTGACTGTGTGAGTGCCAGGCGGTGATGGTAGCATGGGTGATGAAGGGTCCAAGAGCCTGGTCTGGATGTACTGGTGAGAAGGAATATCTGGGTCTGCCTCTTGGAGTCGCATCCTGGCAAACCATGGCTGTAGACTTGGTTTTCCCGAAGCTCACCTACTGGGAGAACTGGCTCTGCCCGGCTGCCCTGCTCAGCTGCATGGCTGTCTGCAGAGCGCATTTCAGCTGGGGGGCTTCTCCTCTCGGAAGTGTTTCCCAGCATCTGGCGGCCCAGCCACAGCCCTGCTCTTTGCACATTTCCGTTAATGTGCGTTGCAGGAGGAGGCACGTGAGGCTGCCCAGCCCATCTGCCCTGTCTTGGGGCTCACACATCACCCGGCTCTAAAAGGGTGTCAGAGCAAGGATGGGCTGTGCCAAAGCCAATAGATTAAGCAGTAAGGCACCAAGAGATTTTAACACGACCCGGTAAAAACACTTCTGTCCGAGCAACCAAGATGCAGCCTCTGCTGAAACTGTCCTGCAGCACTGGGGAAAATCAGAGTGCTGGAGCAGCCCTGCAGCTGTGGAAAGGGAGCACGAATGGGGGACAGGAGACACAAAAATGAGAAGAAAAAGGAGCTGGGACTCCTGAAGGCCCCTGTCATGTGAGTCTGCTAGAGGCAGCCTGCCCTTCCTGCCACGGCAAACTGAGGCTTAGCAGGGTGAATCCAGCACAGAGCCAGTCTTAGGAGGAAGGCACCTCCCTCAAACACCTAAAAGAACAAAAACACCGCCCCCCAAACCCAACAAAAAATCTTACCTCCCACAAAAAAACCCCAACCAATAAACACCCCCCCCAAACCAATACCCCCTCTAGAAAAATCTTGTTCTATTAGCTGCAGAGAGTTAATATGGGTCTTGGGTGGAATAAGATTACAAATCCTTTAACAATGGTCTCCATCTGTAAAAGCCGAGTGACATTTCTGTCTGTGACCCAGCCTCTCAAGGCCTTCTACAGATGAATACCAATGACCCAGGCCTTCATTATCCCATCATTACACAAATCCTGCTGTTAATTTATGTATAGGAAAGAACTAGCAGCTACATAAGGCTCCATCAACTGCATAATTGCTGCATATATTATAAAACAGCAGCAAATGCTGTCTGTGAATACAAACCATCTCTGCTCATTAGAAACCTGCAAGAATTAATTATCTAGGGTTTGATTCTGCCTCTCGTAGCCATAGGTATTGTCCCAGTGTGGCTCAAGGATCAGCTGTCCTGGTCTTTCCAACAAGTCTAACAGAGATACCAGAGAAACCAAGATCAGCATCTGGCCTAAAACAAAGCTGAAGGGGGCAAAATCGGGTGCTGGAGTCTCCAGCCAGCCCACCCTTCTCTGAGAGCAGACGTGATCGCTGCTGGTGTCTGCAGGAGAAGGGCTCCCACCAGGGTTTCGGCTCCTGCCAATCCGTTTACAAGCCAAAGCAAGGCTGTAGCAAAGGGAAGGCTGTGCCCCACGTTTAACTTGCGCTCGCAGCTCCTTGCAGCCGGATCCATGGAGATTCCGGTGGTCACATCTGCTCTGAAGAGGTGTCCATCGCCGAGCAACATCTGCTGGCACTGACCCAGCTCTGTGTGGGAGCCTGGTAGCCGGTGCCTCCCTGTAGGGATGTGAAGAGGCTGTGTCCAACCTGCTGTGGGGCTGGATGCCATTTTCCTGCCCGTCTCTTTTGTCAGCGTTTGAGCTCTTGGGATACAGGTCCAGATAAAACCTCTAAAACAAATCTTATTACCCTGTAATTTAAATAGCAAAATTAAAAAATTGAGGAATTTTCCACAGTGGCATTTGTATACTAAGATCAGTTTGCTAGCATAGTGCTTATAAATCCCCAGGTTTCCATTTGCTTATGTGCGAGAACTACGTGCTCTGCTAGACTGTAGCAATTAGTTAAATTACTCATACATCCATTATTTAAAAAAAATCCTATTCTGCTTTGAGCCTGTGTTTGTTTAGTGACACCTGATAATAACTTTTTGCTTGAATGACAGCCACTAATTTTGTTTATGGCTCTTGAATGTCGATCATGCGTGTATTTTTGACACTCAATTCAGGCCGGTAGGTATGGGTACGTGTCGATGTGTGTTTTCGTGAGAAGTGGCACTGGGCTTTACCCAGTGTGTGACATGAGTGACACAGAGGGTTTGGTACGTGCCTCAGTGAAAACTGCATAGAAAATATGTATCTAAAAGAGATAAAGGTCTGCTGGTGGGAAGTGCTGGCCAGGAGTACTGGGGCAGTGCGGGTATTACTTAGCTTAAAATATCTTATGTACTTAGCTTAAAATAACTCACTGTTGAAGCAGCTTCAGAGGACCAAAGGCAATCAAGTCCATCAGGCAGGGACATCGTTAGTGTGACCGTTTCTTCCACTAAATGCAATGCAGTGTGTCCTCATCAGAACGAGAGAGATGCATGAAAACTGATCAGATTTGCTTTGAGCAAAAAGATAATACATAGATAAAACTTACAGATTATTGATCTGGAAGAGATTTACATTTCTCAATGGTCTTAATTTTTCAGGGAGTGCATTTATTAAATACAGAGGTTGTGAGTTTGTACCAATATAGTTAACTCTGTTTCTGTCTCATGCTCTTTTTGGTTGACGGAAAGTCTTCAAATATCAGTTGTCTTCATGAATCACCTTCTCATTTCTTTACTTCCATTTTGCCTACTGGAATTTCCTATTAATCATTAAGTAAGGCTGTGTGATGCCAGCATGCCTTTCTCAGGGGCAAGTTTTACAGAAGTTGTCAGTTTAATAACGTAGCAATAAATTATGTCTAATGTAAATCAGGACTTTCATAACAGCGTCTTTAAGTGGTTCGTTTTGTCTTACAAACGTAAAGCTCTTGCGTTGTGTTGGCTCGCTGTGGTGAAGTATTTCAAACACCCAATATAATGAGGCCTTTTTGTGGAGTCTCAGACTTCTTTGGCATAAATAATGCTGCTTCATTAGCAAATCCCTGTGAACGCTTCTGGTAAAGAGTGATTACTTTTCTTCAGAAGTGTTGCCACTTCTCCTGTGGCTTTATTTGGTTTGCTGTATAAAAGACACGGCGGCCATAGGGTGGGAAGAATTTAATACAATTTTTTTTTTTACCTTTTCTCTACAATCTTACCCCAGCATTTCACTGGCTGTGATGTATCCAGCATTTTAAAGGGTATGTCTACACAGTAAATTTTATAATGCCAATAAAACCTGTTGGTGAGCTCACTGAGAAATTCCTAGATCTTGGAAGGCAATTAATGTTTGAAATAAATATAATCTGTTTATTGCAACATTTTACACATCTACAAAATTAGGCTACCAGTCAGCAGCCAGCTGTAAACTACAGTGCGGCAAGATAAACCTGAAGTAGTAAATACTGTATGTTACACTGCATGATCTTTTTAATAGTTTAATTTTCAAGGGGTTATTGGAGAGAAAATGCTCACTATTTCCAGCTTATTTGTGAAATACAAACAGTGGAGATATATAGCTTATTAAATAGATCTATGGCTGCGGTAATTATGCTGATTCTAATGGTAGTTATACTCTAGCTCCAGCTAAGCGCTAATGAGCGATGCGTAGCAGCCTTAATTAAATCCACAGAAGATGTTAGGTGCTGTTTTTCAGGCTTCCTAGCTGTTGGAGCAAAGCTCCCAGGTCCCGTCTAACCAAGTAAGCACCCCGGGTCCCTCGGGACTGTCCATCCAGAGGGCTACCTAGTGATGCTGAGGGCTGGGCTGTCACTGCGATGGCCTGTGACTTGGTGCATCAGCAGGGCGCGTTGTGCAGCTGGTGTCCTTGACAAGCCTTCAGGGATCTGGTAACCTGAGCGTTCCCCGGTGGGAGGCAGACACTGGGAAATTCGAGGTGGGAGTTGAGCTGAAGGACCGCAGGCCTCTGGTTACTGTGGCTGCACCATGATTGTCTGTCAGCACATAAACACCTCTGTGGCTTTATACTTCTGCATTTAATATCCCTTTTTATGCAGCAAGTATTCCTCCTTCCATATATCTCGGTTTTCACGATGCTCCAAAGCCTTCAGCTTTGAGATGAGGAGTTACATCTCAAAGATATGCACTCTGGTGGGTGAATGATTCTCAGAAAGAGCTTAGATACTGCTGTTGGTGGGAGAAGGCTGTAAAGAAATGCCTTTTCAGGTTTTTAGTGTTCTCACAGAAATTAAATTCTAAATTTCCTTAGAGAGTCTGATGAATTAGTGTTTGCTGTGTGTCTTTGTGGAGGGTCGCTGGTGCTTAACTTCTCATCTGACATCTCTGCCAGCTGAGGACAATCTCTGGTTCCCTTGTATCACTGAGCCTCTCCAGCTCCTATATATTAGTCTCACTTCAGTTTTAAGAGTCAAACTGTTAAAATGGCTGGGGAGGAGTGTCTGAGGAACCGTTTGCATCGCTGATTGCACAGTAGTGAAGTTCTGTGGAAGATACATAATGAAGGGCTTGAGGTTTCTATCTGTAGCTAACAAAATCTGTAATTATCGACTTTGCAAGGTAGAAACTCAGGCTGAGGAAGGCTGATGTGCTATGAATACATTGGTTGATAACATACTGTAAATCACATAGCAATGTAATATAGATCACATATGCCTCTCTTGCAAATTAGAGTCAAGGTACTCACAGACTAAACTAGAGTCTAAGCCCAGGAAATCTGAAAACGTGCCCTAGTTCTCTGCTCATTCACGTCAAGTTTATATCCGACTCTACTCTGGACGCCTGTCAGTGGCAAGGCACGGGATCAGTGAAAACTGAAAGAAGGGTCAGCCCTTTTCTCATTGCGAGAGGCACTCGTGAACCATCGGTGCCATTCAGGGAACAGCCTGTTGGCAGAAGAAATCTTTTTTTCTTTCACTGTATCACTGACACTAAAGCATCCTAGTCTTGATGTTCCTGTCCAGTTAATGACTAGTTAGTAACAACACTCTTCCTGAGGAAGCTCAGGCCAGCTTCAAATTCATTGTCAAGAAGGTACTATTGTATGGGTTTGGGCCAGGGCACAGAATAGAAATAATGATTTCCTGGTACTGATGGGCAGAAGTCTAAGACCTCTCTTTGACCTTCAGCAGCTCAATGAAAAAATCAGATATTTCTTCTATCTAAAATGGAAAGCAAGGGCCCAGAGATATCTAACAAGTTATGATCCCCATTGAGACTCACCTAAAAGAAGACCTTTGCCTCTCAAGTGCTGAAGTCATATTAAGGAGTCTTTTCCTTTTTTTCCCCAGTCGTATTCACCCTCTATATTCAAAGATGAAGTATATGGCTTTATTTCATATCACCACACCCCTGCCACCAATAATGAGTGTAAGAACTCAATATACAGACTCCGGGATAAATGTGATGCAGTGAGAAAGAGTTGTGCCTCAGAAGTGGGAATTCTCTGAGGACAACATGTATATTAGGGTGATCCAGCTGATATTGCTCATTGTTGACAGGCTTTCAATAAATTCTAACACTAAAGGCACTCAGAGAAACTAAGCTCTCAAAAACGAAGGGCGAAAGCACTCTGCCTAAAGAACTGGAAGCAAATGACAAGAATTATTCTTTTTTCAGTGGAAGGCTTCTGCTGTTGGTTTTCCTGTGGATTTTAGGTAGAACCTGTGACAATCAACACGTTCATAAATGGTCTGGAAAAGAATATGAATTAATAGTGAAAATGGAATATTTAATGTAGTAAAAGCTTAAACTGACTGCAGAATAAACATGATAGAAAGTGACTGGGTGGCAGCACGGAACACAAGGCTCAGTATTGATAAGTAATATACAAGGAAAAACATAACCTTAACAATTCATACACATCAGTGGGCTCTAGATTAGCTCTTTCCACTGAGGAAGATGCTCTGAAAGTCATTATGAATATTTCTCTGAAAGCATCAGCTAATTCTAGCAACAGTTCAAAAAGCAAATTGACTCTTAAAAATTATTAGGAAAGGAAGTGAGAACAAAGCAGAAAATGTTATGCTAGTGTGTGAAGCTGTGCTCATCTCTAATTTGACATGCAGTTGGACTCCTCATCTCAGAAAGGGTATAAGTAGGACTAGTACGGAGACAGGCATGAATATTATTATATAGCTTCCGTCTGAGAAAACTACGAGTCTTCAGCCTGGAAAAGAGATCATCGAGGAGAAGATAAAATAGAGCTCTTTAAAATCAGTGGTGATGTGGAGCAGGTGAACAAGGAAAGATTTTTTTTCATTGTTTCTCAGTAAATGAAAAATGGAGAAAGAAATAGGCAATACAGTTAAAACTCACAAAAAGACATCTCTTGTGCCGCTTGTACATATGATGTGGAAGTTACACACAAAAGATGGGGAGTTCAAAGTTGTAAGCAGGTTCAGGAAGAAATGAGGCAAGTTTCTGAAGGGTCAGTTGACATGCTGGTGCACATGTGACCACCATCTACCAGCTCCCTAAGCTGGTGACTGTCAAAAGGTGGGGGAATTCTAGGGGTGGGAGCACTCTCTGGCTGTCCCACTTCTGGCCCCTCTTTTTCAAATAGGTAAGCTCTGGCTGTCAGAGGCAGAACACTGAGCCGATCAGTTCAGATATTATTCTGTTGAAATAGCTGAACAAGAAAGACGGTATTGTTGGATTGTGATGGGAATTTATCTGCTTTACACCCACCAGAGGTGTTCCCCGCCGTTCCCGTGTGCTTCCGATCCAGCACTCCTTCCGATCGGAGTGCTGAAGGGCAATACATTTCTGATGCGTTTGGCTGACAGCGAGAGGCTCGTGATGTCTGAAGTTGGAATAAATGTCCCCAGTGGTCTGTAAAAAGAAAAAATACCTTTTTTAGTTTTTGCAAGTTCATTCCTCTAGACTGTATTCCTCCGACATCTGTGAGGATTAAAGAAATCCAAACTAATCTGGACTGAGTTAAGTTTTAGCATCACCAAAAAGCAGCTCCGCTTTGCTTTACAAAGGTACTGACGGCTCTTGCACCTTTGTTCACCACTGGCAGTGGCTGTCTTGGGTGCCCAACCCTGCCTGTCCTAGCACCCTGGTCGCCCTCCCCTGGCAGTGGGCCTCCTTTTCTTCCAGCAGCTCGGTCGTGTCAGAAGTAGTCTACAGCTAACTAAAGCTCTCGTCTAACCGTTTTCTTCTCACTTTGTCTTCTTGAGTCATTGATATTTTCTGTCACTCAACACTCAAGTGCCTCTTCTAAGCAAAACTACCATCAATGAGATCTTCACTCCTGCACTATCTGAGCACTATGAAGAGGCTTCAAAAGATGTAGGTGTCCCCGGCAAGGAGCAGATCTCCTCTGGGGAAGGAATGGAGAAGACACCTCTTCAGTATTCTCACAGGCCCCCAGCACACTCTTCTGGGATAGTTTGGGTGCCCGGGGTTAGACTGCCAGGGGGTTTGCTGTAACTCCTCTGTGGTGGACTGGTGCTTTGGACAGGACTGAGAAGCCACCCTAAGCTTGTACCAGGCAAAGAGGTCAAAAGCTGCCGCAGCACCCTCTGTACTGACCCTGCACAGGCACTAAGTACCATGTTCCTTCTTGGGGTGTTTTGGCTTTTTTCCTCCCAAGTTATGCAAAGAGATTTCCCTCTGTCTTCCAGGACTTGCCAAGCACTTGTCCCAGTTCTGACAATCATGTATAAAGAGAGACGAACACATCGTAAAATGTCTACGGCTTGGAGAGAGTTTTGTGTCTTTCAAAGCGGTCTGCTTGCCTTCCCCACAGTAAAGCTCTTTGAGATCTGTGGATGAAAAAACCCAGTGCTGTGTAGAACAATGGAAGTACTAACACAGGCTGGGATAAATCCTACAGTATTATGTAGGCCTGAGATAATTATAATTTTCTGGCAGGGGAAGGAGGCAGCGAGCTGCGATGGGTTCTGAGTTTTATCTGTTCTCTTTCTACCATCAGAGGAGGAACTTTCATGCTCAGTTTGTATTAAAAAATGTAATGAAACTCCACAGCAAGTAACTTAAAAGCGAGATAACTCGTTAGGACTTCTGTCCTCCAATTATGTCCCAATTTGCTTACCTTGTCAGATGCTGGTTAAATCCTACTTTATTTTGTATTTCTATCCATTATGCCAGCAATCCGTTCGATGCCTTTGAGGTTTATTCTGGCTGATCTCAACAATACTGTGCCTGGCTTGGAGTGCGGACTGGAGCATGGAGCTACCTTCCTGGCCATGACTGCGGTGGGTTCAAAGATTAGCACTACCAACAGCTTGTTCTCTTGTTCTCTCTCTTCCCCCTAATGTTGGCTGCCCTCTTCAGCTCTGCGGTTACAGTTTGCATGTGTACATGGAGCAGTCACAGAACCACAGACAGGTTGAGGTTGGAAAGCACATCTAGAGACTGCCAAGTTCAACACCCCTGCTCAAAGCAGAGTCAACTAAAGAGGGCTGCCTAGGGCCATGTTCGGGTTTTGAATGTCTGCAAGGATGAAGATACCACAGCCTCTCTGGGAAATGAGTTCTAGTGTTTGCAAGGGGGATCAAACATAAGGAAAAGAAAACAAAACCAGAACTTTTCTTAAGTTTGAATGGATTTTCCTATATTTAATGTGTGTCTCTTGTCACTGAGAAGAGTCTGGTTTAGTGTTTTTTACTTCTTCCCATCAGCTATTTACATACTTTAAAAAGATACCACCATCCCTGAGCCTTTTCTTCCCCGGCTTGAGCAAACCCATCTCTCCCAGCTTTTTCTCATACGTGATGCTCCAAGCCCTTAATCATCTCAGTGGCCCTTCACTGGACTTGCTCCGGTACCTACTTGCCCAGAACTGGAGAAGCAGCACACCAGACATGTCTCCCCAGGGCTAAGTAGAGGTGATTAATCACCTCCTTTGACTGCTGGTGATGACCTTCCAGCAACACAGGCTGTTGGTCTTCTTTACCTCTTCACACGGCTGGCTTGCTTTCAGCTTGGCGTTGGTCAGTACCCAGGTCCTCTTCTGCAGAGCTGCTAAACCTGCACGTTATCCTGTTTTGCCAAAGGTAAATGGAAATGTTCTTGTAAGTAGGAGTTTTTTTGAACACAGGTCCTCTGAGCTGGGTGAGGGTGTACCCTTGTGTGGTTATGCACGTGGCTTTGAGAAGGCAGTAACCTCAGGGGCAAGGGCGGAGGAAAGTAAGATGATTTGGTTGAAAGGACTGTTAAACTCTGTTCAACAGCAGTGAGAACACCACAGCTAAATGCAGCCTCTT
>NW_010400617.1:180168-194755 GCF_000710305.1 Buceros rhinoceros silvestris | reverse complement strand
GGTAAAAGACATAAGCAGGTCCTTCTGAGCAAAGTCCCTTAAATTTGTTTAGGCTGGAGGGGGGTAACGTTGTCTAAAGCTTCTTGGGGGCCAGAGGTAAAGAGCATTTTTCCTTTTCGCTGACCCAGGACTGGAGGTGGCAGGTCTGGAGGACTGGGTGCGGAGAGAGACAAGCTGGCTCCATGCTTGGCTGCCAGCAGTGTGGTGGCACATGTGGTACACCCGAGCTGTGATGCGCCAAACACTGCTCCCCTCTTCCAGCTGTCTCCTCATCAGTTTGCCAGGCTTTTCCGCAAGCCTGGAAGTCCTTGCAGCATTGTATGGAATGGATGGGCTTATGCTATCTATGAAAATGTGATGTGTAACATAGCCTGGTGTTAGCAGCCCGTGAAACAGTGCCGAGCAAACAAGTGTGTCTACAAGGCATAGCTCAGCAGAGATGCTGGCTCAGCTCCTGGGAGCAGGATAGCTGTGTTAGTCCAGCATGGCCCTTTTAGCAGGGCTAATTAGCCTGAACATCGCTTGTCACTGGTCTCCTGGTGCCTAATCTGGATATGAATGAAGTACTCTGTATTTATTGCATGTGGTACGTGTGCCTGGAGGTTGCTGTTTCACTTAGGCTCAGCTCCATGGAGGGATTTGGATACCTAATTTCTGCAACCAGCAAGAGTTAGTTAGGCATCCAGGTCTGCTTGAGGATCCAGTCCTGAGGCCCTTAGGCTAGTGTTACTCGAGAGATATTCAATATGATTCAGTGTGTATAAATCAGCATTGTTCTCTTTATCTGGAAAAGGGTCGCTTTGATTTATACCAGCTCAGGAGCTGGCATGCTGATTTTGTGAGAAAGTGCTTGCATTTCCTCCTGGAGCCTATGGCTGTGTCTCAGAGTGATCTGTATTCCACTGCGGTGTCGGGTTTTTTCAAAATTTGGGAGCCATTTACAACTTCACTGCCATGCTGTGACATGATGCATTGCTCTGTAAACAGGGCCTTAAACAACCGGAGTCTTAAATCCATAAACTGACTGGGGCTTGGCAACACTTTGAAAATCTCTTTGCCAAATAGCACATATTATAGTACCCTCTGAACAGGCTTCACAAAAAACTGACTGTCTGAAACGTTCACATTTCTTTTGACACTACAGCAGGATGTTGTGAGACTACCTAAGGCTTATTCCCCCTAAAAAAAAAAAAAAAGAAGAAAAAATGTATCTGTTCTGTGTGTAAAATGATGCATCTGAAATACAGGACATGCCAGCTGTCTCTGATGTTTTATTTCCTTCAGGGTAGTATATTTTTTTAAAAAATAAACAATTGCTATCAGTTTTGCATTTGGAATGTGCTTGCTGAGACACCCCCAAATGTTACATCCTCCTGTGACTCCTCGGCGTCTGTGCATCTTCTCTGCCTCTCGGCTCCCTGCTCTCTAGGTGGAGCTAAGCAGGGATGGCTGCTCTAGGTCCTGATCTGTCTTACGTTATTTTCACACACACTTTTCAATTCACCGGCTTTCAACAGATTTCTTTCCCCCTCCCTTCTTCACAAAGACGTAGCTATATTTTTCTGCAGCTTTACCTTTTACTGCGGCTTCCATACAATCGTTCTAATTTATCATTTCAGAGCACTTTGTTGCTTTTAAACAGTAAGTTGTCCACGAGTACCATGTTTGGCAAGCAATGTGACTTGCTCGCAGAGAGCTCTAACTGTCGAGCAGAGTCTCAATGATGAGCCTTCTTGAGGCTTGGATTAGTGTTGTTATATGTGCTGCTGCTCTGCAAGCTTCAGGTGCTTGTAAAGAAAATGGGAAATTTTTGCCAATTGTCCAAATTGCTCCCCCTCCTCCCAGTGCTGTAACTTTGCATGGAAGGGTGAAAAAAGTCCCTTTCCTAGCCATCTCTCTCCCCTCTGCCTGCTCTCACTGAACGAGGCTGTGCTGGCTGGTCAAAGCCTGAGCTGTTACTTAACAGCTGACCATAACTGTGTCACACATTCCAGCCTTTTCCAGGGAGACCAGCATCATTGTGAGGCAAGTGAGAGACACCATATACTGGGGGTCTTGGTGAGAGCGCAGCAAAAGTTATTCAAAGTCCAGAACAGAATTCACCTCTTGGTTAACTATGCATCTTCAATCTCCAACCTTGCTTCCGCACTTCTCTACTGACTGCCTGTGTTTACCCCCTACCTCCTTACCATCCCTTAAAAGCAGAAGAAAGAAAAGCGAGAAGTGAGGCAGCAGAGTTCCTTGACACAGGATTGGTTTGATTTTTGCCTGCGACTTTTAGTCCTGTAAGGTCTCCTTGTTTCCAAGACACAACACTGAAAACTAACCCTACTAGTTGTTTTTCACAGCAGCCCTGAGGTGCGCACAGCAGTTTTGTTTTCCTGCTGCAGTCACCTGAATAGCAGCGGTTTCTAAGTGGTCATACCTGCTCGTGGTCTCCTGGTGACCACATGCCAAAATGAAGCGTATAGTAAAGTCCAAAAGAAAACAGGAAACTTAGGGAGCAGAAAGCCTCTTACACAGCTTGAAATTTGTCAAGATGTCACTTCTTAGTTAAAAAAAAAAAAAGGAGTCATAGAGCCTTCAGCAGGTGGTTGAAAAGGACCTCAATTTGGCAGATAGCTCCTACCCTCCTCTTAATGGGCAGAGTAACGGACCTTTCTTCCAAGCAGGGTGTTCGGTGAAATGTGTTGGAAGTATCTGTTGCAGTGTATTCAAAAACTAATAGAAAAGAGCCTTTTCTGGCTGCACCTGTATGTCATTCAGAATGAAAGCTGTTAATAACCCAATTACTTTACGACATCCTCTTCAGCTTCAATTTCCATTCTCTTTTATAACAATCTAAGAGACTGTTGCCAAACTGCCTAGACATCCTTAATGCTACCTGCTGAATCATAAATCTGCAGACAACGCTCTCCAAAAGCAAGCAGACTCACACGATGTAAAACGAATTCTGGCCTTCTGCACCAACATCTCTCAGTGTTTATGTTCTTCCTTAACTGATTTCATGGAGCTGGGGAAGGAGTCACTATTTTGGAATTTTTGTTATTAGGCTTTGTATTGTTTTTTATGCACTGAACTTTTGGCGTGAGAGAAAAGGGATCTTCTGTGGTGGTGTAGATAGGGCAGCTGCTGTACCTAGTGCTTGATGGAAACCAGGAGGGCAAACACCCAGCAAACGCATGGGCTTATGGAGCCTGCCCAACAGTCAGTGCCAGACGACTGGAAGCTGGAGGCTTCTCAGAGCTGGTGGTTAATTTTGGCATGCACTACATGAAAGAGCAGCAGGGTGGGATGGGTGTTCTTCCCTCCTGCCATTCTTGTTTCTGATTCATTTCTAAGCTTTGATCCACGTGTGCACAGGGTGTGCTAAATGACCGTTGCAAGCCTTTGATAGATGAGCAGGTGGTTCATAGTGAGGAATATATATAGAACAGTGATCAAGAAAGGATTAGGCTTTATTCAAGCCATTTCCCCCCTCCATGTCCTCATGTGGGCTCTGCTGAATTCATCCTTCATAATGACAATTGATGCCTGAAACATTTTGGTCCCTTTCTCAAGCTGTGTAGTCTTTGCACAAGTATAGTAGTGACTGTAGCCTGTGATCCTGGAAGTCCTGCTCACTTCTGAGGCTTACAGCTCGAAAGGTCATCTCCTGCTGTCTGATTTACAGTGTGCCGAGAGGGAAGCACCCCTCCTTAATGTAAAAGCAGGTTTTGTTCAGAAAAGTTTCCTTCAATCCCTCTGTTGGTGCTGGTGGCCAGGGAGGGGGCCCAGTGTAGCCCAGAAGTCTTGGCCACAGTTAGTTCTTGAAAACGCCTACGGAAGAAAGTGAGTCAAGCAGGCAGATATTTGCCTCTTCCCCCAGTTCAGTTTCTCAAAGTATACAAACCTTAGAACAATAATAAAAAAGTCAAAAAATTTGAAGACAGGAAATACAACAACAGAATTATTTTTGGAAAAAAATGTACGTCGAGTTTGTAGAAAATCTGTAATTTCCCTGAACAATGTGAACAAGCAAGTCACCTTCTATCTGCCTCATTATGTCTTTTTGAGAAGTGAATTGTAAGTCTTTCTTGTTCAAGCGTGATTAAGACTTACATGTCTCTTGTTGGCTAGATTTCCTATTGAGCATAGTAGCAGCCAAAGAAAACGATGGTACAATTTTATGTGATTAGGATAAATCCTTAAAAATCTGGGCAATTTTCAGTAACTATGTCAAAACAGTAGCTCAAACAGAAATTTTAACATTTGTCAAAGGTTTATTGTTGGACCAGACAAATGTTTCTAATTGGTTAAGTCAAATTGTATTTATTCATATCCCTGTGTTTGCTTCAGCTTTGCTTTTTTTCTTGTAGACATCTGTTATTTTTCTGTTGCTGCTTACATAGCCTTTTTATGCACATTTCCAAGAGTGAAAACACAGTTCATTCCTCTTCAAGCTTCATTTAGATGGTTTTGTCCAATTCCTTTTGTCTTTTTTTTATTAATTTTTGAATAAATTCACAACAGCGATTGAAATAAATAGGATAAACCGATAGGATTTACAATAAAGCTTTGTGTTAGCGATCTTATCAAACGTGGTGCCAGTACCGTTTATATCCCAAAGACGAGAAGGAGAAAAGCAGAACCAAGTCTGCAAATGAAGTCTTGAACTATTCCTGTCTGCAGCAACTGGGAATTCTAATGTTTAGCTCAAGGAAAACAAAACCAAAGCAGGCAGTGAAAGAAAGGAAAATGTAAAAAATTTGTAAGTTTGATAATAGCCTCTGAAGGCATAAACAGCGCTGGGGAGCAGACAGCTACTGGAAATGAAAAGGTGGTGTTTTGTAGAGAGCTAAAGCATGGATTCAAGCACTGTCCTCGTCAGTCTTCTCCAGTTTGGGATGAGCTCGTGAGAGCACGCTGTGAAAGCCTCGGGCTGTTGAGTTGTCTCCTTCTATAAAAAGTCTTCATCCTGTTTACTCCTTCATGGGTTTCTGCACCTGATTTTTGCTGGTTTTGACTTGGAATCAGCCTTGGTTTGCAAACAAGGGTGTTCATCTGCCATGCTTTTCTGCCAGCCCGTTTGGAGATTAGTGCATTTGTTCGGAGTGATTTCATACCATCGGCCAAGAGTTTCTCCTCCTTCAACCTTAATACCTTATTGCTGAGCTTCAGCTCCAATCTAGGAGCATCAAACTGCCTCAAGGAAAGGGCAGGACCCCAAGACACGCACACGCAGTTCACAGAGGTGACACCAGGGGCTTTGGGTTTGTTTGCCCTTAGCAAAGGGCAAGTACTGGCCAACATCTGCCTCCGTAAAAGCCTTTGTGGTCTCTCTGATTTGCAGTCGATATGCTAACAAAAGCAGCTCCTTCAGATGCGTTTCTTCTGTCAAAGCAGGGAGGTTGGATTCATCAGAGAGAGTTCCTTCCAGTTCAGCCCCTGAGGTTTTCTCCACAACGTGGCCACTGCTGCATTTTTTCTGGTTTTTTAATGGGTGGGTTCATCACTGATTTCACCTAGTAATAAATTCCTCCAAAATCTCAGAATTAAAAGTTGCTTTCTGAATGAAATTGCTATTACACTAAGTATTACATAGCGCTCTCTTTATCATCTTCTGCTTTACGTGTCTCTCCAATGGATCGGTGCCTTGTTATCACAGCTTCTTACTTTTCTTTCTTTCTTTTCTTTTTTTTCTTTTTTAATAGTCATCAGTTATTTGGTTTCTTTTAGAAGTTTAGTTTTGTCATCTTTCATATTTTTCTATGCTATGCTACCCTCCACAATTCTCTGAATTATTTTTAATACCAGAAGGTGTAAGTTGCAGTTCACACATTTCCCTGTCATCTAAAATGTCATAGAGTAGATCTTTGAGTTAAAGATGGATTGAGATGCCCACAAACATTTAGTGTCATTGTATCATTTTCATTTTAGAGCAAAATTTTTATTTTAATACTTGTATCCCAATTTTCACCACCCTTCCCCGTTTTCTTTGGGGTCTTTTTTTTTCTTTTTTCTTTTTTTTTTTCTTTGACGCCTCTGTGAGAGATCTGGAATGCTAAAATTTCAGTGAAGAATCAGAAAATATTTACTATGAAACGGTTTTCTTATTTTGAAATAATTTCAATTGTCAGGATGAGAATCTGATGCAGCTGCATGAGTGGTAGTTCTGGAAAAAAATATTGCGATGTCCTTTTCCAATTCAATGTTCCCCCTAGAAGTGCTGAAGTTAAGGCCAGACTCAACCCGGAGAATCACCTCCCAAAGGGATTTGACTCGGGCTGTCAAATTACTTCAGTTTATTTTAGTTTTAGGGTGGACCTCAGCAATGTATTTATTCAGTATTCCTTCATGTGTTTCATAATTTTACCAGCTTATTGTTTTAAGTATCGCGGTGAGACACACGAGCCAGGGTTGCGGTGTTGTTGATCACCACCTGCCTCTCCTAGCATTTGGCCAAGGGTGATAAGCACAACCCACAGCCGAAAAACAGGGGTTAAAATAACCAAGCCCAAACAAAACCCCACAAATACACACACAAGTGAACATAGCACAGATATATGTCATGTTTTGAGGAGGGCTGAAGTCCCAAGAACTGTGTGAGGACGAGCCCAGCAGAGAGCTCTGGGTGAGGTGGTGATTCCTCCTCGCCAGGGTGCCAGTGAGCTCACCCTGCTCTGCCCGTGTCCCCAGGGGTGAAACATCTGTACGGTCCATAGGGGGTCACAGCACGGTCCCCGTGGGAAATTGCAAGCTGTGGCACTGTGAAAAGGGGTTTCCTTTGCAAGGGGGTCTCAGATCTGCAGTCTCTGATCCAGCATTTGCATGGGAGGCACAGAGGAGTCTGAGAAACTAATTCTGAAGTAAGTGCCATACTTCGTTTCAGACACGCCATTTCTGCTGGGAAGGCTGTCTAGGGAGATCCATCCAGGGTTCAGGGGAGGGCCAGAAGGGTGCTGGTCTGGCCCAGCTTGGAATATGTCCCAGGATGGCGATCCCACACCCTCTCTGCACCCTGTTCCAATGGTGGAGTACCTTCAGGGTGAAATATTTTTCTTAATATCTAATCAGTATTTCCTGTATTGTAACTGAGTCTATTTCTGTGTGTTCTTTTGCCAAAGTTTAGTCTGGGCTTGTTATTTCTCATGGCAAAGTTTAATAAATAAACATTGTGTTACCGCCACTCCAGTCCAAATAATAAGTGGTAGGGCTCTTCTTGAGATGGAGTTTAGGATGAGATTCTGATCGGTGTTATGGGGCGTAAAAATGCAAATTGGAATCTAGAAGCACTGTGGGCTCTAGAGCAGGTGTTTTGAAAATCCCACAAGATACGTGCACCTCTGCAGGTGCTTGCGAACCTGCAGCCCGGTGCAGCAGCCCTGACGTCGCAGCAGCGCTCGTTGACACTGGTTGTTTTAAACAATACGCAGAAGCCCCCAAGAAGGATGTTAAAGTTAGAATTCGGTTGTGTGCGGGCATTCTGCAGGAGAGGGAAGTGCAAAGAAGTTGGCTTCAAATTGAGGCGGGCGTGGGTACCCTGAGGGAAGTCCTCGGTGTGAACAAGGAGCAGTAAATCCGAGACAAGCAGTTTCGAAGTGGCTTTTCATTACGGTTAGCTCATTTTAAAAAGCTGAGCTGGGTTTTCCTGGGTGTTTAATGTTTGCAACATCTATTGATTTCAGCTGGTGTCGGTACATGCTCAACTGTTTCAGGAGTGTCGGAGCAGCTGCTCTGCCGAGACTGCTGCACGTAGTTGCTGAGCACAGGAAACTTATGGCCTGTTTGGGTTCCCTGTGCCGCTCTTCTCCAACCTGCTCTCCCTGGCCTTATCCTTAGGCTGTAATGCCTTTAGGACAGGACTGTCTTTTGCATTGAGTGCAGCAGCTGAAGTGATAAAGATCCTGACTGTGCCTAGTGCTTCTAGGAATTGCCACAAAACCCCCCATCCCGTAATTATTTATTAATATAGTATGCACCAATGTGAGACATTTCATTGGCTTTAATAGGCTTTGGATCAGTTTCCTTAGTACCTCTGGCCTTTTTCAGTTCCATTATTCATGAAGGAACATGTTTAATTCAGAGTTGGGGACTGCAAATATATCTAGTGTACCTTGTGACGCTCGATGCTTTTACCCCCAGTTACAGAAGTTATCCTTCAGCTTAGAACTGCCTCATCTATGTGGGTGAGCACATGGCAGACCCCCTTCTCAGGATGCTCAGGTTCGTATGAAATAAGGTTGAATTCCTCCACCTATTGCAGACGATCTTCTCATTTTTGTCCTGTGAAGGGGTGTGTTGCCAGAGCTCCTCTGCTGCAGTGCACGCCTCAGGTCTGAACGGCAGCCTTAGACCAGGGACTGCCAAAGTCCTCAGCGGAGTTTATCAGATCAAAATGAGGGTCATGCTCTGCTCCATCTTGTCTTCATTCTGGGACAGTCTTTTTGTCAACCTTCTATTATTTTTCCCCCAGCTTTTACCTAAAGATAAAAAGAACCAGCTTATAATTCATTACAGTTCATTAAAATGAAAATAAAATTTATTTTGCATCAAAATGAAAAAATATGACTTGTTCATTATTAGCATATAAATGATATTTTTTATGTCGCTCTGCCACAAAATCACTTACATTTTCAATGATCACAGCACACAAAATTAATTTTTGATAGCCTTTTGTGATTTGGTTGAAAATTCTCATTTCTTTTTGTGCATTAACAGCAAACTGTATCCACTGCTATTCATACCAAATTTTAGATAATGAAGCAATTAAAAATACATGGATTGAAGATCTTATCTCATTTTTCCTCTGGCCTATTTCTGCTTCATTATTCATGAAGGGATATGTTTAATTCAGAGTTAGTAATTGCAGATATATCTAGTATAAATTGTGCCTTATATTCTTTTACCCAATTTCAATTTGTTTTAGCAAACAGATCTGTGGGGAAAAAAAAGAGCAGGAAAGACAAAAGGGCAAAAACTACATCTCAGCGTCACCAAACAAAACCTTACAGGTCTATTGCTTGTAAAGTATGTCTGCAACTTGGGAAAAAAGTTGATGCAATGAAGCGCTGTACTTGGCACATTAATAACCGTGCATTCATATCAAATGGCTGAATTACATTGTTCTGATTTGAAGCGCTTTCAGAGACCTCACGACTCAGTGCGACTGTCATTCTGCTGCTATTATCCACAAAGTCAAAAAGTCCCAAATCAGTGAAAAGCAGAAATAGCAGAGGCGTGAAACTAGGTAAGTAGCAGAGCTGAAGTGAAGTCGAGGTGTTTCAGGCGCCTGTTTTACAGGAACCTTCGCCTGGCCTGGAAGGGAGAACGAGTCCAGGTTCTGTGTTCCCCTGTGTCTGAAGTGAGATGTGGCTGTAACGGATTGATAAAATGTTCAGATCCTGAACGCATAAAAATGGTGAGAGCTTCCACTGGGTTTGGGATCCGAGGAAACAAAAGCCAGTACGTGCGGGAGAGCGGGCTGGGAGGGAGCTGCCAAAGCATAGTGAGGGCTGCTCCTGGGTTAGATGGCTTCTGCCTTCCCCTCCCATAATCTCAGCCCCAGGGTTGGTTTAGGGTTGGGACGTGGGTGCCAAAAGACAGCTGGCACACACAGCAGGAGAGGGCTTGGACTGGGCAGCCAAGCTACCTCCAGGGCTGCTGCTGCAGTCGTCCCCTGAAGCCCAGCTCGTGGGACCATGTAAAGTTCCCGAGCTAGGGCACAGCTGAGGGCTCTCTGTGAGGGTTGGATGGTGCCTGTGGAAGCTACTTTTCATGGTAAGGTCCCAACAATGTTAATTATACCCAGGAATTGTGAGTGGTGGCTGTTGGCAACTGCAGTCACAGAGTCTTCTTCTTGGGTTGTAAGCTGTCCTTAGGCGTCATAAAAATCTCCTTGTCTTGAACCTTCTGCAGAAGATAGGAAGGGGCATAACATGGGTGAGTTCCCTGTGACTGGGTGTCAGAGTGCTCTAGAGAAAGAGCTGGCTTTAACCGCTAAGGACACAGCCCCAAACCTCCCTTTATTCCAGTGGGACTTTTTGTACCTATCTCTCAGTCCTGAAACAGAGTTTGTAGAATTAACAGTTTGGATTTATTACACAATGTGATCAGCACTTTCTACTGCAATTATTAATGCAAATATTTCTGCCCAGTTATTTGATTAACTGAATAACTTGCAAAGTGATGCATAGCCCTTCCTGTGTAGCCCTTGATTCTTAATTTCAATAAGTTAATTAATTACAATCTTATTTTCTCTCTTAATGAATTCTGGTTTGCTCTGATGGCTTTGGAAGTCTTAAACACGTTGTGAATGATTCTTAGCTAAAGTTTCAGAGTTTCTGTATTTAATAAGAAATAGCATTTAACAACTCGCCTTTTGGTATAGAGCAGACTTCACAGCAGCCACCAGCACTAACAGTTCTCCCTACCTTCTGCTCCCTGTGCTCCACAACGAAAACCCATCCCTTCATGGACAAGTATCGCTGTTTCCGTAGATTCCTGACAAGCATTGCTTTCTGAGAAACTGCGCTGCTTTCTAACCAACGGGAGCAATGCTCCCTGACCAGCTGCGGGTGAAGAGCCATCGGGTTCGTGTGCCACCGCAGAGGTGTCAGGCCGTGGCAGGATATCTAACCTGCCTTTGTCTGCAGTGTCACCTGTTGGTGACCTTGAATGTGCGCTCCATGCTTTGTGTCCTAAACTCCCTGACGAGTGTGCCGATGGCTTTCAGAGCCCACACTGGCTGAAACCTGCTGTTGGTTCATCACACACTGATGAAATTAAGTATAATGCAGAATTCTTCCAAGTGCATGACATCTGTTTTCCTGGAATCCTATTTTTAATAAGTTCACTAAGAGCAGATTTTCTGGAAGTCAAACTGGTGCATGGAGGAGTGGTTTCCAGCAGGGTTCTGCTGTTGAACTGCTGTGGCCGTGCTAAAGCTGACCTGCATCTGATTCTGGTAGCTGGGTACTTTATACTGGCACCAAGCACCCGTGTGGGTTGTGTCTCCTCTATAGGAGGAAACACACCTCCTCACCAAATGTGCCTTCCCCCCCCACCCCCCCCAACTTTGGCACGGTGTTTCCCTTGCCTCTACGTTTTTTTCCCTGTTTTTTTCCCCAGTTCGGATTTAGTCCTTCACCTTTTGCTGTATCTTTACAGATTTAGGCTGGTTTTGGAGAAAGGAGGAGGGAGGGCATGTGTTTGGGGATTTTTCCATTATCTCAGACCATATCTCCTCCTCCTTCTTCTATCCCCTTGCTTGTCACCTGAGTGTTTCTAATCTCTGACTTGCCCTCCAAAGTTTCCTCCCTTTACACTGATCCGCTTCTCTCCATCCTTTCACTGGAGGATGGCGTGGGACAAAACACCACTGAGCTCAGAGCAGTCCTCTTCTCTTCATCTTCCACTGATGTCACGAAACAGGTGGCAAAAGCAGTCCCAGAGGGTGCCTTGAGAGAGACCTGGAGGCTGGGAGAATAGGGAGGCTCAGAAACTGAGATAATAATCCATCTCTAATTCAAGACTGGGTAATTCAGATACCCGTCAGACACGCTGACTATCACAAGCTTGGCACAGGCCTGCATCTTGCCACCTTAGTGTCTCTGGGTGGTCATCTAAGCAGTCCCACAAAGTAAGGATTCATCAGCTTCACTTCATTAGAAACTAAGCAGAACCGTCACCCCAAGCTGAAAAGATACCTTTGAAGTACAAATATTTCCTCAGCTTTTCTTAATCAAGGCTTTCTTTTTACGCTGATTTCAGCCAGCACATGAACTAGAAATCCTGGACGGCTTGGAGGAAAAACTCCTCTTGCAGTATTTCCAATTGGAGAAAAAACAAAAATCCATTGGAAAACTCACGTTTTCCACCACAATGTACTGGCCAAGAAAATCTGGAGAAGCTGCAAATAACCATCCAGATGTCTGGATAAAGCCCTGACCTGGGGGGAAAAAAAAGATCTTTGGAGGTTTATTTATTCTTAATACAGAGAATAAAACCTTATTTCTCATTGATATTAATATACTCCTCACAGTGCATGGTCCCTACAAGGTGAAGAATTAGCTGTGTTTCTGGCTTACAGGCTGAAGCACAGACTGGCCAAGCAGTCAGGTAATTCAATTCAGGGATTTACTGGAAAACGTATTATCAGGGAGATTAGCAATGCAGATTCATGGAAGAGGTGATTTTTGAAGTAGAGATGTGAACACAGCCCTGCCTCGGATTGTGAGAGGTACGTGTGGCCTTCAGAGAGCACAGGAGAGAGAGAGGTTGGGGCAGAGAGAATGAATTAATGAAGAGAGAGATGTAGGAGATGTATAGTCCAGATCGTGTTATTTGTGGGGTCAGAGCCGCATCCTGATTGAGCAGAAGGCTGTGAGACTGTGGTCACCCCTGCTGTTGCCCGGTCCCTGCTGTTGCCCAGGCCAGTTACACACTGCTCCATCGATTGATGTCTGTGTGCAGCTCAGCCCAGAGCTGCCTGGTTTGTGTTCTGCGCACACGTTTTTACTGTCCCACACCAGGCTTTTTAGTGAGCGCTATTTGAGCAGTTTTTCAGAACCAAGCTGAAATGCTGAGCACAAACCATTGCTGGTTTAAAGGGTCAAAACCTCCCAGTGCTCTGGACATTCACCATATAACTATTTTAATAAGATTTACACAGGCTTTTGCTGTATAATTTTTTGCTTCTATATTTGACCAGTCTTCTAATAAAAGGCAAATTGCAAATGGCAACTTATTCTAGAAGATAACCTGTGCAAAAGACAGGTATGTCACCTAAGTGAGGCTGTTCCCACCCATCCCACACGGGCAAGGTAATGCCGTCTACATGCAGCCACGAGCTGCCAGAGCCAGAAGCGGAGCACAGGAACACCAGGGTCCCGTACTGCTGCTGGTCTCCTTTCCCCCGGGCACTGGCGGTCAGAGCAATGGGCAGGGCAGTGCTCTCCACACTACCCTGCGGTGTGGTCAGAGGTGGAGAAGAACTTTACCTGAGATTCAGCACAGAAACCCTTGTTCATACATTTTAAAAACGCTTGCCATAAATTCATTGCCAAACAGCTCAGATCCCCGAAGAGTGAGCTGTGTGATGTGGCCTTGCCATTCGCGATGTTTCTGTTGTTTGCTCTCTGCATCTTTATTAACGACACTCTGTCAAGACCGTTGCATGAAACATTGATTTACCTTGACAGCGGGAGCAGGGCATGCATATTGCAGGGCAGGTGTCAGCCCCTTGCTGACGGCATCCCTCTCTCACGGAGAGTTAACTATTTCTTTGGCTCCCAAGACAGACACGTGGGAAGAGCTTGCTAGTGCTGAGATGGCACAGAATTATGCTGCTAATAAGGCATGGTGGGGAGGAAGGCTACACTCCTGAATTCCATACCTGGAAACCTGCCAAACTAGGAGGCATCTCAACCAACCCTGTTGCTCTCCTGTTGGGGTGCCATCTGCTTGTTCACGTTCGCTGGGTGGGAGGTACTTACCATTTCATAGCTGTTCTCAAGGCTGAAGCCGGCTGAACAGCGGGAAAATTACCCGAAGGGCATTTTGTAGCACTTGAATCTTCAGCTATGCCTAGTCGTGAGCTCATAGCCTCTGGTTTTGGAGGTGCTTCCTGCAGTGATTCTTTCATGCCATTTCATAATACAGTCCCAATTTCTAAACTTTCCAGGATTCTTTTGGAATAGCCTCAAGGGAAGCGATAGGTTCTGAAACTCCTGGTGACTTTTTGGAAGCAATTCCGACACCAAATGTTGGTCTTGATACTGGGAGACGAGCAGACAGAGAGGTCTGCCTGGCATGGTGGTGACGGGTGAAGGAATTACTTGGTAGTCCTTTGTGGATGTTTGAAAGGGAAAATACTAGTTCTTGTGTTCTGGTGAAGGGTGTGATGTGAGATACAGATGGGCAGGGCATTTGTTTCATTGGCTTCATGTTTTTAATGCAGTGATAATCACTGAGAAACCTCACTGGCAGACCAAAAAAAAGAAAATTTCTGCAGCAATCTGAGAGAGCCATGTAACCTTGCAGCTGCCTTTCTTGAATTCTTTACTTTATCTGGGGCAAAAACTGACCCCACCTTCCTAAGTGGGGCAACCTGTTCACAACTCAGTTTGACTTGGATGCTCCCAAGTTTTGTAGCTCTTTAAGAAAAGGAGCCACGAGATGCTAATCCCCCAGTAATGATTTATTCCTCTGGAGCAGAGGCATTGCTCCCTGGACTTCCTCTGTAGCTGTCCCACTGGGTTTCTCCTGAGGTCTGCCCTTGCTCAGGGTGTCTCACTAATGTGAACATCACTAACAAGCAGCCACGTACAGGGAAGGATGTTGCCTCCACGTTAGCGGTGACGGGAGCAGCCAGCCTGCTGGCAAGCATCCCCCATGACATATCCCCCTCCCCGGTCCAGCTCTGCAGTTAAGGGGCTGTATCCCTGCCACGCTGTCCGTTCTCTCCCTGCTCCCTGGCTCCGCAGACCCCGCAGAGGCTCTGCCCTCGCTGCCTGGAGCTTTTGGCTGGGTAAGCGAGGCCGGGTCTGTCTGCCTGGCGCTGGCGCAGGCTTTGGGGAGGAGCAGTGGTAGGGCTGCAGGGCTGCTG
>NW_010400617.1:166502-180053 GCF_000710305.1 Buceros rhinoceros silvestris | reverse complement strand
AGCTGCCAGCTGGCACAGCACACGCTGGCGCCGAGTGGGGATGAAATGTGCTGAGATGAAATGCCCCAGATAAAACGTTCCCACAGCCCCGCTATACCTTCACGTTTCCCTGACTTCATAAAGGACCTAGACTTCAAGCTGTCTGCTCACTGTGTGCTTGAATTTGGCTTGAATGTCTGGTAACTTTTGCTTGCAAGTTTTACTTTTGGCAGAGGTTTACTTGTGTATATGTTTGGTTTGGGAGTTTTAATAATCTTGTTGAATTCTCTGGCTAAGGATAAGTTAAAGGCTTCAATTACATAGTCACACTAACATCAGTCTGTACGGTAACTACAGCAGTTTGTTATAAACCACCTCATCTCACGGCATTTATCGTCACTGTACCTATCTCTGAGCAGGACAGCCTGACACCCTGTGTGGAGCATGCTGCAAGGGGTGGGGGGGGTGCTCTGCCCGGGGAGTGAGATTTGGCTGTTTTCAGTCACAAGCATCATGTATTTTCCCCCATTCTTCACCAAGGACCATTAATATAAGAGCTAAGACAGGCATTTGCAACTTTTTTTTTTTTATTCCCCAGGGCTGAACTCTTTCATACATGAAACTTTAAATCCAACAGTAATGCCTGGGTGTTGCCTGGTCCTTCAGGGACTGATGGTGTGTGTGTCTCCAAAAATGATGTGCCTCTTGCAAACAATTGGTCTCTAAAGTCTGTTCAAGCCCCAGTTGGCTTGTTCTCCACCACCCATCCACACCCCCCACCCCACTCCAACTTAGGCTGCTTCTGTGATGGAAATTCTTGCTGTCATGTTAATTAATGCCTCTCCTTGTCAGTTCTTGGTAGTCTTCCATCTACCATAGGAATTCCATCTACCTGCCTCTACTCTTGTCTTTTCTCCCCTCTTCTCTCTCAGTGGTGACCCCACTCTGGATGGACCTGCATGTGCACAGCACCTGCCACAACAAGTGCTCCTACAGAAACAAAACTCATCAAAACACGAGAGCACCCCAACCACATCTGACTACCGTATGCTATCTCCTTACTTTCAGTAGGTGCTGTGGCAGTGCAGGCACTGAACAGTACGTGCAGCTGCTCCTCCTCGTGTCCCTCGTCCCAGTTAGCAAGCTAGCAGTTACCTGCCTGCTCACAGTCTGATGCCGTGCCCGTGCAAAGCCCAGAAGTTCCTGAACAGGTTTCATGTACAAATAATCTTAGCCCATACAGACTCTCCTGTCTAGTTTGAACATTTAATGTCCCTCCGAGAACAACTCAGGAAGGAACCCGTGGCAGCTCTCACAACTGTGGGTACTCAGGTCTCCATCAGGCAAGACATGGGAATCTCTCCAGGCTATTACCTCAGGCTCATAAATGACTCATGCTGGATGTCTGTGTTTTCTGTTGCTGTGAGGAGACAGCTGGGTTGGAGAGCTTTGGTCAACCTCGTCTTTCCAGGGAGTGAAACAAAGGCTGAGCAAGATTCTGGTGTAACCGCAGCGGGTTCAGTAGTGTGTGTCAGTGTCCCAGGGGATGTCTGTATGATGTATCTTGTCCACATTGTTTGAATAAAATTAAGAAGTGGTCAGATATTTTTCTTCATCTTCTGTGACACAACCTCATACCTTCTATTCTTCTGTTCATCTGCTGAAGTTTTAGTGTCTGTGCCAGTGACACCACAGTAAAGCCTTTTGCAGCTTGTCTCACCATCACTCATTCTGGAAAGTTGTGCCAATTTATTTCACTCATAGCCTCATAAGATCAGAAGATGATGTCTAGGGTTTCTTTTCTTCTCTGAGGTCCTGTGGTCTTTTCTTTTTACATTATTTGTTGGTTTGTTCCTCCTGAAATTTTATTTTCATGAGTTGTGCTCCTTCTGGGTGCATTTCTCTTGTGTTTTAGTTAGACCTTTGTGGTGTTTGTTTTCAGTTTTTGAGCAGATGCGGTCCTAACTGGCGAGATATGAAATTAACTCAGCAATACCTAGTGAGAGATGTCAGTTGTTTTTAGAAGTAGTTGCCTTCAAGAGAAAGAAGATAACCATTATGGGAAAATACAAGTGTTTTCCTGTCCAGTCCAAATGGACAGAAAGGACTGAGGATTAAATTATGCCAGTCTGTAGATTCGTTACTGACATCAGTTCATGGGGAAAAAAGGTCAGGAAAGGCGGAAGTGGGCTGTAGGCTCCATGCAGCCGTCCTCTGGGTGTACGCCCACGAATGGGGAGGGAGCTGGAGCCCCCCAACCAATCTATTGTGGGTATTCACCCAGTGCATGGGTGAATCGTGGCATGGACACGATCGCACAGCACAGCTCGGCTGTATGCTCACAGCACTGCGATGTACTTAACGGGGCGGGGGCAGCCACTTAAAAAGGGGGAAAAGGAATTGTTAAAATCATAGCGAAAACTTCAGATTGAGTTCTGAAAATAACAGGAGAGTGATAACACGTAAAGATGAGGAAGGGCTATTTTGAAATGATCTGTGCCACGTGGTGAAAAAGCAAACTTAACCAGGCTGGAAGGGTAAAGAGGCAGGAGGGAGTGGTGAGCTTGGATAGTCTGTGGAAAGGTCTCAGGAGAGCCAGCGGGGGAAATGTCTCTGAGAAAACGGAACAAAAGGTGGTTTTGAAATGAGGGAAGCTGCAGGACTCATTAAAAGGAAAGGAGAGAAAGTGTCATGCATATTATTTTTCTTCTTTTTTTTTTCCCCAAATGATTTTACCTCATTCGCTTTTCAAACAGGAGGGTGGGACTCTAAAGCAGTCAGAAACTCTCACTAGATTTTCATTGCTTTCTGCTTCCAGCCTCCCTGGAAACCCTCTCCCAGTAATCCAGCACATCTGCTTCTGGCCCCAAAGCCCATCCGTGAAGCTGGGCAGGTTTGGCCCCGCTCCCGGGGACTGCTGGGACAGCGAGCAAGCGTGAAACCAGAGTCAGCGAATGCCCTGGAGCAGGCAGGCGCTGGCTCGCGTAGTAATGGGCTGAAGAAAGCTTTATGCCGATTCTGATTATGTTCAGATGGATTCATCTATCAGTTTGCGGCCCTTCTGCTGACAGCTTTCTGAGGGGTGCAGGCAGCCGTTAACAGGTGACGGGCAGCCTTCAGCCCTGAAAATCCCAGCGGAAGAAGAGATTTAGGATTACGGAAGTTGGTAGCTCACCCTAGGAATTCTTGTGCAGTGTTCTTAAAAAGTCATCAGCATCAGGGTTACGTGTGTCTTACAGAGTATTGAGGTAAACTCTGAGCACTGGGCTTCTGGGCTGGTGATTTCTCTTGCAGAATACAGTGACTTTTCACAGGAAATGCACTGTCCTGATGTTGCAACATTAAGAGCAGATGCTTTTGTGCAGATGTTTCAGGTGTGTGTTCAGCTCTGAGAATATCCTGTACACTTTTAAAACTTTTCTAGATTTGTAATCATGGAGTAATTCCTTCATTGGGTAAGAGCAACAGAAACATCTTAGTGGGGTGAGAAGACTCCAGCTCAGCCAGCCTCTGAGAAAGTCGCAGAATCACAGAATGCTTTAGGTTGGAAAGGACCTTTAAAGATCATCTAGTCCAACCCCTCCTGCAGTGAGCAGCGACGTCTTCAGCTAGATCAGGCTGCTCAAAGCCCCGCCCAGCCTGAGCTGGAATGTTTCCAGGGATGGAAAATGTGGTTCTAAAACCTCTCTGGGCTATTGGAGGGTCCAGAAGTCCTTGAAAGAACTGCCGTGGGTTTGCACACCTTGCAAGTTAATGGGAATTGAAGGTGCCCATTGAGCAGAAGGACTCACGAACACTTTATTGCACCAAACAAATCATACACTTTGAGACGATCCCTACATCAGAGTGAGTAAAAATAATGGATCGATAGCTCAATTTTATGCATGAAAATGGAAAAAGAGGTTAAAGGACTTGCTAGAGAGCATACAGCTAGCCTGGCCAGAGCGCAGAACTGAACTCACATTTTCTAATTCGCAAGATGGTGCTTTTGTTCTGCAGCAAGGACATTTTCCTTCTCCAAGTTCAGGGTAAATGGTCATATTCTTAGAAAAAAGAATCTCATCTTTTCAGTCTTTTCTCTGTACTGAAATGATTCCTTTAGCCGGGTGGCTTCTGAGCAAGTTTAAATCAGATGTTAGAAAAATTAATCGAGGCATAAGCTCCTGCAGGTGACTTCATCAAGCACAGTGGCATTTTGCAGCTTTAGCACTTTTTGTGACATCACTTTTACAATGAGCAACATGTTTATAGCATGAAAGAGACTGATAAGAGCATTCAGGCTGGTTCCTGGTCACTGAGCAACAGGGTTTCTAACTTTCACTTGAAGCAATTTTTGATCTTTTGAGCTAAAGAAGAAATGACATTGACCTTTAAGAAAGGACTGGGGAATTGTTACAGTGTACAGGATTTAGGAACCAAGATGCTCTCTAAGTTCTTTGGGATTTGGCAACCTAACTCTCACATCACTTCAAAAATCCCAGTGTTAGATTTCACTGAGAGCAAATTGATTTTTTTTTTCTGGAATTATAAAATAATGGAGGCTGAAAGGGACCTTTGGAGGTTACTGTCTTCAACTCCCTGCTTGAGGCAGGTAATTTTAAGTGTCAAACTCTGCTCTTGGCACAGTGCTGCAGTGAGAGCGAGCTCAGGAGCCCTGAAAACACTACTGGAAGGTTTCAGTGAGCCACTAAGAATGGTCATAAATAATTAAGTGATATTAGCTTTTGAGTTGTCCTTCACTGTCTGAGCCTCTGAGCCCTCCTCTAGGGTGTACTCGTATATAAAGTGGGGTTTGATATTTTCTGTTCTCACTAGAATGGTGTTGGCGTTTCTGGAGTGTTCAGCTAGCTGCTGCAGTTGTACAACAGCACGTTGGAAAGCTGTGTGGGGACAGAGTATTTTCCCCTGGAGTCCCGGGATCGTTTAGAAAGATGGTGTAAACACACTGTACAACTGCTACCTCAGGCCTGATTCTAATTGAGAGATTGAGGTGTTTGTGGCATAATCTCTTTATTACCTTCCATTTTTATTCCCTGCTTCATTATTAGCTTGACTTTTCTTTCCCATTTCTAATTCTTTCCCAACCTTCCTCTGCAAAAAAAATAAATCCCCCTGTAAAGCAGCTCCTTTCCCAGCTGCCATAATTAACTGTGATTTTTCTGTCCTTTCCTTTCTGGCCCCACAATCCTCTCCCTCCCCTAAGGATGCCATGCCAAGTGCCTTGTGATGCCCTGGCTGTGACTGTGCTGGGGGTCTCCCTGGCAGTGCCAGCACGTGTGCGAGTGTTGTCCCCATGCTGCACTGGGTGAAGTGTTCAGATGGGTCTGAAAGAGCTTCTGCTGCTTCAGCACACCGAGGTGCTGTTTGGCAGGCAGGCTGCAGTCCTTTGTGTTTCAGAGAAACCCGGCTTTGAATCTGGGCATAATGTACCTGCACGTGGCCCGAGGCTGAGGAGGGAGCTCAGCGGATACCGTCATTCTCAGTGGAGACCCGTCCAGGTGATACGTATTCATTGCTCCTGGGATATAAGGGGTTGGAAGCAGGTGCTTTATGACATCCCAAGCATTAGCAAGAATGGAATACTTTTTTTTTTTACCCCCACACTTTAAAAGTGTGTGTTACTAATGTAAATGAAGAACAAAATGGAGCAAAGTCTGTGATGAAATATTTAAGTTCTTCACATCTTAGTTTTTTCATCTCTGTACCTCTGAGGGACAGCACGCTCTCTGAGTCTGGCTTTGTAGTGCCAGCTATCAGCAGTATTTTGTCTCTGCTTGTAGTACCTCCTCAGCCTCCAGCTATGTGCTGTTGCCAGCTGAGGCTCCCACGCAGGGGGAGAGAGTGCCCGGTGTTAATCCCAGCACGCTCATAGCACAACCACTTGTTACCAGAAGCCTGAATTAATCAGTTTGGAAAATTTATTAGATTAGCGAGGAATGACAGTGACCCAGAGAATGAACTCTGGGAGAGGTGGTGAAACAGAAGCTGGACTTCTGCTTGTCCCTAGGAGGAAAAAAAACCTGCAACAGATGGCATCACAGACACGTTGGGACTGCCTGGGGGGGCTATGAAACACTGACTTTTAAGGTTAGATTTCCAGAGGCTTCTACTTCTTCTCCATCCTCAGTCCCTCTGGAAGGTCAGTGCAGAGCATTTTACTGATCCAGCTCTTTCAGTGGGTGAAAGAGAGTGAACAGGCAAACATCCCTCTGCAAAGATTAGCTTTAGGAAGCAGGGGACCCTGTAGCCTCTAGCACCTGTAGCTCTGCTGCCCTGACCCTATTCTTTGGCAAAGCTGCCCAAAGACTGCAGAACCCAGCTTTAATGAACATATATGGACTTCCTAATGCATAGAAATATAGTGAGATGGGAGGAAGCAAATCATACCTTCTTCCAGACCCTTTTTCTGGAAAGTCACAGGAACAATTCAGAATGTGTCTGAACAGTCCTGAACCTGAGGTTTTTCTTCTGGTGTCTAAGAGATGTTTTCATTGCTGAAGGTGTCTTGTCTCTACGTGTGCGTAACTGCAAGCAGTGCAGAAAGGTTTGGTGTTCGCAGCCAGCAGAGATGACATGCCCCGCAGGACCAATGGCATGCCGACACAGTTCTCTGATGTGCTTACAAAAATCCATGGCGAAAAGCTTTCCCTTCCTGCCTTCTCTCACATCGGTAGCCACAGTGCAGGGTGACCCACACATATTGTTTCTGAACTGGGGAGTGTCCCTTCCAGCCCACTGGCAGATCATCCTGCAGCTGCCCCTCAGACTGTCTTTCATCATCTGGCCCTGAGGATGCCAGAACAGCTCCCAGGCATCTGTCGGGCACAGAGTTTCTGCACTTCATCTGGAGAAATGAACTGCACAACCTGAAAGGAGAAAAAAAATCTGTTTGATGGGATTCATGTAGTGTCATCAGGAAACACGAGAATCTGAGAATTACACGCAGGAACAAAGAACAGAGATGTAAAGTTCTCAGTCCTGGTCCTTTTTTGTGCTGCTGCACCAGGAAGAAAACTCCCTGTGACAAAGGACAGCCAAAACAAGAAATGTCGTTACAACAGGCTGCTCTGTTACAAAACCCTGTCTGGGCAGGTAAAACAAAACATGTGGCTCCCTTATCTTACATTTAAAATGGTCCAACTTTCACCTTCAAGGTACCGTATTTCATGGCTTGTAATTTGTAGTGGATCTATGATTTATCAAACCAGCTAGCTTTTGTGCTTCTGTACACAGGATTTTAAAAGCAGAGAGTAATACTGTCTGGGGCTAATTCATTCCCAGAGATTTACCCGGAGCTGCAGTTTTCATTATCTGGATTTTCTCTTAGTTGCTGGAAGGTGTGCATTTCTCATAGAAACTATCGCATGAAAATGTGTATAACACATAATAGAAAACTGGGAAGGAAAAGAAGTCTCTGACCTTCCCTTCAAATGGAGTTTCATTGCTGGAAAAAAACCAAGCCCTGGTAACAGCTTCAGGTCTGCTTAACTGATTCTGTATTATTGTCATAGATTTTGAGCCTGTGGGGTTTTTTTCTTGCTCCAATTCTTTATTTTTCTGCCACCATAGGCAGGTCGTTAAGTGACTTTTTGGGGATGCTCAGAGCAGCCACTGCCAATTGTGAAAATGCCTTTTGAATGTGGGTGAAAATTGCACCACCCTTGGGTCCAGCAGCAGCAGCAAGGTTTGAGAGAATCACACCCGACAGTGCAGACAGCTCCTGCCTACGGTGTAACGCCGGGCAGAGGGCAGGGCAGCGGCAGGCTGTGAATGCTGCTGACGCTGGTCAGGGGGCAGGGTGGCAGGAGGCAAGGTGTCAGGGTGGCTACTGAAACAGTATAGTAGTGTGCTGTCCGTGACAGCCAGCGCTTCACACCACACGCTGTTAAACACTGTCAGGAGAGGGACCTTGTACCTCAACAGCAGGGCAGAGTGTGCAGAGTGATGCTTGACAAGAAAACGTCCTTCTTCATCAGGAAAGCATAGCCCAGGGTAAGGGAGTGGGATTTTTTGACAAATCTGTGAATTTGAGCAGGATAGGGCTGTAGAGAAGGAAGTGAAATGACGGAACGTCAGCTCAGGCACCTCAGGTACTTTGCCGATGCGTCAGATCATGCCCATGGTCACATAGCAGTGGATGGGTGAGTCTTCAGGAAGAACATAGGCATACGGTTATGTGAGTCCTAAGGGTTTCTAACGGCAAAGTTTATTAGTATTCTTATTGCATTAATACAGATATTAATATAATATTGACATAACATATAATATATTAAGTTGTTATATTAATACTGAGCTGGCAAGTGAGAACTGGAAGTACAGATTAGCACCTCCTCATGCTGCTAGGTTATGCAAACCCATAGGAAAATTATTCTCATTCACATAATATATTGAATAATACCCACTCAGCTAATTATACCTGTCTCAAGTGTGTCTAAATTAGCTACTGCCATACACAGCAACCAGGTCTGAGGAGAAACAAATGTCTGACTTCAAACCGATTTAGTCCTGACTCTGCCTCCGCAGTGTGGCACAGCTGCAGCCCGCGGCTTCCGTGGTGTGCCTGGAAGGGAGCAAGGTTTCCACTTTCCCCATAGGGAGCTGTGGGACTAAATGGATATACGGGAGCCACAAAGTCTGGGTGCTGAGATGAGCGTGGTGAGTTATGCAGAGCTGATAGACAATTAAAGAAAAATGGAAGAAAATGAATTGAAATGCCAACCTGACCCAAAAAGCAAGTGTCTTCCAAACTTCACGTGTTCTGGGACAGTTCCACTGAAAACAGTGACTGCAAAGGCTGCTGTGTTTTATATTAATCCTCAGGGCAACAGTAAGGTCACTGCTGAAAAAACGTGGTAGCATTTTCATTTTAAAACAAGCCTAAGGCTTGCTGAATTTTGCTCTAATTAGGAGGTCTTCTTTTGTCTCTGTTCTCCTCTCTACCACAAGCTGCCAGGTCGGTTTGCTTTCCTTGGCCTTGAAGTGGGAGAAAAGCTTTTGTGGGAGATTTTTAAAATTCATGGTCTTGTACTTCTGGTTTGTATTCGGTAGGTGTGCCTAGTTCACAGACGGTGGACCGTGAAACGTTGCTGTGTGGCTTAGGAGCCCCTGAGGGATGTGTCCTGATTCCCGTTGTGCTCCCCTCTGGACCATGGCCATTCACACCACCAGTGTCACCAAATACTGACGTTTCCCAGAAAAGGGTCTTCGGTTCCCTCTGATAACGTTGTCATGGTTGAATTTTGGCCTTCAAGGGTCAAGGTTTAAAAACAGAATGTTGTTAAACAGGGATCAAAGGCCAAAGCAACTCTACCAGTTTTGGCAGGTTGTGGAATAACCAGCTGCCGCAGGGTGAATGCTTGCGGTAAGAGTCGCCTCTCTGGCTCAGGTACCCTGGGTCTCAGGCTGGAGGGAACTGCATGGTTACAGGACACAGTGTCATGTTTATGGGTGTTTTGGGCCGTTTCTTCTTAAGAGTGGAGCTTGTGCGTGGCTGGGCACCCTCAGAGCAGCGGGGCAGGGGCAGGGCTTGCTGCAGCCGCGGTGGAGGGCTCATGGGCGATGAGTGCACGTTTATTTGCCGGTACGCTGCGCGATGACCGCTTGCCTATGTGGAGAGTGAGTGTATGCTGTATGAATCACACTGATTGGTAAGCTGTGTGATAATCTTCCAAAAGTAGGGAGAGGCTCCTTTCTGGCTATCACACTGTCATCATCTCAGGATTTTTAATCTCCTCTGCCCACTGCCCCATTAACACTAGATAAGTGTGTTAGGAAGATAAAAATCAACTTACGACTTTACGGACAATTGATTGGAAGCAAAAAGCAGAGTGCTGAGCATAGCTGGCCCGAGCCTGCATAAGACCTCTTCAAAATTATTTACTAGATCCTCAATAAAGTGTGCCAGAACAGCCCGTTAAAACTGCAGAGGCAAGAGCCTCAGGGGAGACTTCCCTGCTCCGCTCTGTGCCAGCCCAGCTGCGGCTGTCAGTAACGTTCGGAGTGCACACAGCTCCAATCGACATGCAGTTCCTTTCTGTCTGCAGGAAATTTAAGTATGATATTTATAGGCATCAGCCATCTCTGATCTCCTTTGATCCATTCTTTCCAAGCGAAGAAGCTGCGCTTTGAAAGAAAATAGCGTCTTCGTCTTTTCAGGGGCAGAATTAGAGAGAAACACTAAGATGCCAACTTTCGAAATGCTTCTGATGCCTTTAATGTTTATTTTTACTTCTAAAAAATATCCGAGGGCCTGATCCAGAGGCAGACAGGGGCAAGGAAAGCAGCCGCATATCTTGTTCCATCTCTATTTACAGATAACACGTCTCTGTAGTGCCAGGCTCCGAGGTTATCACAAATACTCCCATTTAGAACATTAAGTCCTTGTCAGAGCCCATCTAATGTAAATACATTTGTACCAAGCATGCTCTCCTCCCGCATGCATATTCATGACGTGGCAGCTCCTGACAAAGATAATGTTCTGTGCAGCGAGCACTGTTATTAGCTCTGACTGACAAACGGATTTCTAATCCAATGTATGTATGTCACACGTGGATCACAAGAGCTTTGAAGTCAAATGCATTCTTGGGAGCTGAGCTGCTTTTGTTAGAGCACAGAATTAAAGAGGAGAGCTATGAGGTCTCCTGCTGTTGGATAGCACTCAGCGCTTGATAAATAGAAGGCGAGGGTGCCTTGCTGTCACTGGAAATTCTGCTGGCGTCGGGAACAGAAAGCTGTGCTACAAGCAGCCATGGTTTGGCTTGGAGGCTGGTGCCTGCCCTTGGCTCTTCCAGGCAAGGTGCTGCAGGCAGGGAGATGAATCAGCACAGTGCCACGGCCAAGAGCCACCCTCAGAGAAGAAAATAGCAGGGCCCTCTCTGAAACACCTTCTCTAAAGCCTGTGAGACTGTATTCCCTGAATAAGGTTGTAACTGGATTTCTTGAACTATGATGCTCACCATGCTGAGGTGCACAGTAGGAAAGACTCTTCATCCCCATCCAAAGAGTGTGTTTGCACCTATTCTGCACACCTATAAGCCCACACCACATGCGACTCCTTTGCCTGTTTTTAAAAGGAAGCATAGATTTGAAGGCTAAGATGTTCCTGACGGATTTATGCTGGGAGCAAACCAGGACAGGCTCGTGGTGTGGCTCAGAGGCAGCCAGACCATTCCACTGGCACTGGATGAGCATTAAACTTCTCAGCCTATGAAACCTTTGCACCTAAGCTATTTACACATCTGGAGCGTCGCTTCGTGATCCGTACTGAGACTAAACAAGTCATTGTGTCTTTGTGCACACAGTAAACCATCACCCGGTACTTGGGTGCTCGTATCCCTACTTCTATGTAATTCCTTAATCCTGCTTGAGTACTCAAGGAGCATCACAGGTAACGGGGAGACTGAAGTACCCACATCATCCCTTCACGTCAATAGTGCAGCACGAGAAACCTTTATGAAATCATTCTCCTATTGGTAGAAGCAAACCGTGGCAGGCAGTCCCTGCCTGCGATATTTTAGCAGTTAGGAGCAATCACTTTGCTGGTAAGGTTGTGCAGGGCCACAGCATGTCGTGCTCTTTTGAGTTGAAGCACAAGTGAAGATAAAAGGTGCGTGTGTGTGTATGTATATATCTCACCAACAGCCACAAACCCAGCAGTAACAACCCAGTGCAATGTCTTTCCATGCTGCAGTATCCTCCACAACCCAGCTTCTTCAGCCAAATGAAACCCTACTGCATGAAATCTGTTGGGAAGCTCATGTTAGCCAGCCATGAACTGACATAATTGTTATACCTCATTAATTCAGTGTGTCTATTTAAATTGGCTGGTGTGTTCCTAAAATAGGTAATCTAACATTTAAAAAAACCCAAACAACCTGATTGCTTCTTGGTGCTTTGAATGGCTCTAAGAAGTGAGAACGGTTCCATTGCTCTTTTGTATTTCTCATTTCGATGCAATGGATACCTTAGGAATGAGCAGGTAAGGCAATGGTGTTTCATTTATGAACCAAGACGTGCTTCTAAATAATGTCTGATTAGGTTCCTTCATGACCTGGCACATGCTGCCTAGCTTAGTCTGGGCATTGCAAACAATTAGTAAACATTTTAATTGTTATAATTGCCACTGGCATCAATTATTTTCAGGAGGGCAGCTAATTTCGATCAGTAGAGGGAATCTGAAACGTGAGGAACACCCGTCCTGTCTTTTTAAAATACCAACAAAAGCAGCTGTGTGCCAGAGTGACAAATACTCAGCTTCACTTTGTAGGAGTGATGGGGAGATTTGGAGAAGCTGAGGACATATTCCCAGGCACTTGAAATCTCCTCCTTGGCCAGCAGCCCCAGAGGCAGATCTAGAGGGAGCGGTGAAATGTGCTGCTAGCCCAGAAGTGCAGACGGGCTGCTTTTTAAGACATGGCTGATAGGGTGGATTTTGTATGCACAAAGCCATCCGTGTTATTGTTGTGGCTGAGATGCAATAGCTGCTTGTGCTGACTCTGGAGGCTCCTGGCTTCGTGGCGGGGTTTGTTAGCTGGGACAAGAGCCAGCACCCTGCCATGCTGCCGGCGATGCTCTGCCAGACTCGGAGGGAGCTGCAGTTGTTTGCGCTGGCACGAACCACCTCCATGTTTAATTTCTGAAAGATGGAAAAAAATGGACTCCTGTCCAAAAATTCAGAACTGAGTATAGGATTGTTGTCAAATTGTATAGGATTGTTGCTGTAATTAGACACAGAGCTGCAAATGAGGAAGAAAGTACACCATTATTTATTTGTTAAACCAACTTTTCCACCCAAGCCCTGTGATGCTCACTGGGAAGACGTCACTTGTAATTCTTTTCCCTGTGCACTCAGCGTGGTTCCGTCTTACAGGCACTTTAGCACTGAATTAGTTACTACATTAATGGATGTCTATAGTCCATTAGTAAATTAAGACCTGATGCTAGTTCTCGTGGGGGGAAGGAGAGGGGAGTGTACTCAGTACCAAACCATTCAGTTCGTTGCCAATGGACTCTAAATATTCAAAGGCAGGAAGAGAAGTACATCAAAGATGCTTTAATTTGAAAAGCATGAGGGAAGCTGATCTCAAATCCTGCCCGTGTTACAGAATGTACAGCAGCAGATAAATTAGCTTTGAATTTATTATCAACCACATCACTAGGGAGTGGGTAGGATGAACCTGTGCCACCAGGAGTTTCCTTCAAATAGTACCTGACCATGCAGATGTTAAACTTATTTAACCTGGTGCTTGTAAGGATACAAGCAGCCTGACATTTTGTGGGGATATAAATATAAACGAGTGATGTTACTCATGCCCACTCTCCAAATCTGACAGACTCAGTCAGCCTTGAACTCTAAAATAAATTCTGGAGAGCCCAGACACGGACACAGGAGCAAGGAAAACAAAGGCAGGGGTAAACACAGTATTGTTATAATTGGCACAAGTCTGCTTCGAACCCTGCCCAGAGGCCGTTTGCTGTGGCCTGAATCCGGAATTTGTTCGTATCAGCAGCGCAGTCACTGGTGCAGGTAGTGCCGCCGTTCTGATGCAGTTTGAGATCACCCCATTGCAGCCG
>NW_010400617.1:164624-166355 GCF_000710305.1 Buceros rhinoceros silvestris | reverse complement strand
CGTGGTGTGCCCAGGTTTGCTGCTGCTGCCCGCCGCGCCCTGCCCGCCCTTGCTGCCGTCGCGGTCCCACGTTGCCGTGCCCCACATCGGTAACGGGTGATGTGTAGTCTCACCAGAGTTACACTGCTTTCCGTAATGGCGATATAAATAACAGCTGTGTGTTCAAACCTGATAACGCTTGACTCCTGCCTGAGCATTACTGCGTTTTCTGCCCTATGCATTTTGCCTTTCATAGTATACAAAAATGAAATTTGCTCCATAAGGGATGCAATCATGGACCGAAAACCGATCATGTGGGTTTTTCCTCTCTGCCAGCAAAAATATAACAGTTAATTAGGCTGGAAAACCCGAAGGAAAGTGAATTCAGATGTCCAATCGTGGAGTGGCATGGAAGATATCTCCATGACAACAGAAATTTACAGCACTTCAATTTTAATATATCAAAGGATAAGGGTAATTTCACAGCCACTGTGCAGAAGATATACCCCTTTCTCTTTCTCTCGATAGTCCCTAGATTAAATGGAAGCCACATTAATGTGGTCCCAGACGTGAAAGCAAAAACAGGATTATGAAACATAGAAGTTCTGAATGCAAATACACCAGTGAGTTGAAAAATTGCTTTCCTGCATAGGACAAACATTTGGGGCTATTTTGGTGAGATACTGCAGAACACCACAGTGTTTTCTTCACACATTTTAGTATTTCGTACCTATTTGTTAGCATAGGGCTCAGCACGGTACACGTAGCATAAGGAGATACCAGCTCCCATCCTGAGCAGCGCAGTCACCTCTTGATAAGATTATCACTAATTGTCATCTTCTGATGTTACTGTTTTATACCCCATGATGAATTCCAGGGTGAAAAAAGAAGGGGAAAAAATGAGTTTAGAGATCATGGAAATATTTCCAGAAGTCTGACCTACATTCTCTGCTCATCATGAGCAGGAGTATTGTGCTTCTATTTTAAATACTGCATTCCACGTCTCTTGTAAATGTATCCACAAACATGTATGTCTCTTGTAGAAAATATCTCATAGTGTTTAGTAGGGGATGAATCAACTAGGCATCCATAGATATTCCATTGGTGGTTTCACTAAAATTAATCTATTTGAATTTTAAGCATACTTAAGTATGATAGTATTGGCTCTTGGCAATACTTGTTATTTTTTAAAATCCCAATAGGGATTTTTTCCAATGTTTCTATTTCTTCGATTCAATAGGATGCTCCTGTACTCTGCATATGTCCTGGATCCAACATGGAGGAACTGGATGCTCCCATGTTGTCCAGCTTTCTTCTTCCCAGAGCTCCCCAAAGAGCTCACCTCCTCTTATTTTCTCATTTTCACACATTTGAGCACCTTTTGCGTGGCTCCTTCCAACCAGCCACGCCCTGACCATGTCCTCGTGGGCAGCGCTGGCTGTGAGTGCGCAGGAAGAAACATGCTGGCTGGAAATAGATGAAATGGCAGAGTGAGGAATCACCGCAGCCTTCTTGTTTGTTTTCTGTGATACAATATGGAGAGGACTAATAGGATTAGCCTTTTGTGATGGGCGATAACAATATATTAATCCCAAATGTTAATAGGCAGCATGAAATCGCTAACAAAGTAGAAAATTGCTAATAAAGTTCAATGGACCTAATTTTAACTTTGATAACGCGTCTAGCTTTGAGAGCCCTTTTCCACAGAGCAAGCAGTGGGATGGCGAAAAAGAAAGATTTTCGGCTCGGAGC
>NW_010400617.1:161991-164500 GCF_000710305.1 Buceros rhinoceros silvestris | reverse complement strand
GCAGTGGGAGGGCAAAAAAGAAAGATTTTCGGCTCGGACCCCACGGCTGCCGCTCTTGAATTCTAGCGCTATTTTTCCTGCTGGATAGCAACCTCCAGCACCTGCAAAGTGAAAATTGCCATGCCTTCAAACAACCCAAACAGGGCTGGGCACTGCTGAATGTCATACCAGTGTGCGCGGTGCCTACCCAGCCCTCCCCAAGACACGGTGTTCTCCCTGCTGGTACAGTGCAAACAACAAGGGGTGGAAAACCTGGCCTTTGGGGATGTTTTGTTCCCTTCTACGTATCGTTCGGGCCAGCCCTAAAATTATCCAGGTTCCCGATGAATCTGCAGAGCCAGGAGGGGAAAACAGGCAGACCCGGGTGATCTGGGGATGCAGGGACCTGAGTCAGAGCAGGACAGGAGCTGGGGAGAGCAAAGAGAGCCGATACCTGCCCCACAATGCTCTGGGTTCTAGATCTGTAGGGCATCTTGGCTGACTTAGTCTTCTGGCCACGATACAACCATTTCAATCTCAAGAAAAGCCTTGGAAATTCCTTTACTAAAAAAATAAACTCAAAACAAGACCAGACCCAAATGCATCCTGTGGGAAGGAAGCTGAGAGCATGAGCAGTAAGAGCAGAAGGTGCGTGGAGGGAAAATTGGTGAAAGCAGACAAAGGAATTTAAAATGCACAACAAATAAATTAATCGGATAAACAGTAGGGCCAAAAGTTAAAGCAGAACAGAGACCTGCATCCTGTAATAACTCCTTCAAAACTACTCAGATTAAAGGAGAAAGTAGAGATCAAACGAGCTCATTTAAGCAGATGCCAGGCTCAAAGGATAACGTGGGCTTTAATTACTTACTCCTTCTCTTCCTTCACTTATTAACTAAGTGAATTTCCTAGCCACTATTTTTGAGTTTTGCCAGACAGGAACCCAACCGCACATTTCAACCAAAGGATTTGGCAAGGTCTTCCTCATCACCACATTCTGCTTTCCATTTTTCCTTGGATTTAATTGTTTTCCAGCCTGGCCTTCTAGCTGCTCCCATACTGAAAATCACTTTTAAAAATCTTTATGAACAAATGGGAGAACGGATCACATTCCATATGGCCCTGGGTCGCTGTCGGTCAGGGTGATGCCCTTTTCCTTTGAAGCAGCTCAGTGCTCCTCCTCCTCACTCATTACACCCCCTTGACTGTAGACAAAGGTCCCGCTAGTGGCTCTGTCACACCCGATTTCAAGAAGCTTTTAGCAGCACTTAGGAACATTTCGCAACTCACGTTTGAGCTCCAATGTACTTCCTAGACATGGGTCACTTTTGGTGTTTGGAGTCATTCTGGAGGGGTTTGGTTCCCCTGGATAAGGTGCCCCAAGGCTCCGGGCTGGATTTTCTGCTTTCCAGCACAGGTTTTAAGGAAGCCAAGGAAAATCTCATAAATCTGTCAGAAAAGTTCAGATGGCATGAAAAGCTTTGCCCCAAATGCAAGAAAGGTAGCAGTTTTATTTTTCTTAAGCTCCCATAAGAAGTGATAAAAAAGGAACGGCTGTTTATGTTTGATGGCCAAAATTCCTGCAACTGCAAATGCAATTTGTAGCTTCTGGGAGAATGGAGAAATGGGGGAACAAGACACTGGAGGGCCTGAGGTGTTGCAAACTGTGATCCATGCTTTCAGGTGTCCCCATAGGTGCCTGCCAGGCTGGTGGAGCAATGGTTGCTCTGGAGGAGGCAGCCGTGGGGCTGCCTGAGCGAGTTCCTCTGGGTCTACTCTGCAAGGGGAGCACCAGCGGCGGAGGGGGAAGAGGAGTCTGAAAAAACAGGACAGGGTTTTTCCAAACTGCTCAAGCACTCTGTGCTGCTGTAATTCACATCTTTTATGGTGCTACTTATGGGAAAAAGTACTCCCTGGTGTGAGGCATAAGGCACTGTGGCTCAGATGAGGCTTGAATTAGATTTTCATTGCCATCCAGGTGGTTTTATGTGTCAGACGAGACACTCCGGGGTGCCTCTTGCCAACTGTTCCTCCAGCCTAGACTGAAAGGCCCTAATGTGTGCTGAAGAGCTGTAACCACTGAAGGATAGCTTCAAGGGACAGGTTTTTCAGCAGCACACGTCTTGGGAACACTCCTCATGGTCTTTGTGCCTTTGAGTAACACCGTCAAATAAAAGAGCAGATAAAAGCCTGGCAGTCATTTTGAAATGTTTCATATTCTACACCATTAAAACTCCATGACTGAAGAACAATTGGAGAAGCAGGCTTTTCTGCTGTTGCTTCAGCCACCAGCAAGGGTCCCCTTCAACAATCAGGGGGTCGGGGTGGGTTTGGGATAGGCACAGCACAGTCAGCGTGACCAGCACAGAGGGCTGGCAGTGACCACCCCACTGCCAGAAAGTGCCTTTCCCCACGGGGAGCGAATCCCTTGCGAGGACATGGGCTACACAGAGCAAAGGGAGGCAGCTCTTGGCGTGCACTGGGTAATGACCCAGCTTCTGAAACTATCCCCCTTGTCCTCGTCCCAGTG
>NW_010400617.1:161354-161902 GCF_000710305.1 Buceros rhinoceros silvestris | reverse complement strand
TAGGTAAAACAGCACGCTGCTGGGTGGTGTTCCCCATCACTGCGAGGCTCAAGTAACATCTCTGGCCCTGCTTTTGAGATGCCTGGGAGATGAGCCGAGGACAAAATGGGAGGATGCTACCCCAGGAATAACCAGTTGCCTCTGCTAGAGAACTACAGCAGGTTTTGCTGCATTTGCACATCCTACTGTCAGAGAGTGATAAACTTCTTCTCCTGCACTGTGGGTCTGATATTTGCAGCTCCGGGGCCACCCATGAAGAGCACGTGCTGTGGTGGTTCGGCTCTTCTGAGCAATGTCCACTGCCCACACCGCTCTCTAGTTCGAGTTTATTTTTATTTCATAAAAGATTTCAGGATGTTAAAGAGTCACTGCGTCTCCATGGGAGTAAATGGGAAATGTATGTCAAGTGTGGTACCACAGCAAATTAACTTTCTTAATGGTTTTGTATTGTAAATGAGAAATCGGTCCACTGATAAGATATAATGACTCGGGACCACAGAAATGGTTCAAAGAAAGGCAATGTTTCCCTTTTCTCTCACAAGTGACTC
>NW_010400617.1:159575-161245 GCF_000710305.1 Buceros rhinoceros silvestris | reverse complement strand
GAGGAATAACGCCCTTTCTGGAACAGCAACTATAGCAACAGCAGGATTTTGCTGGGTAGAGGTCAGAGAGTATTTTTTCACTGCTGATTTTAACATGCCATCCTCACAATTGGCTATTATTTGTGGTGTTGGGAGCCCTTTCTTGTGATAATATTTCATCTAGTGCTACTGCAGCACTGAATAATTAAACCTGTCAGGAAAAAAATGAAGTATCTATACACCTTTGAGAACAACTTCAAAATAATTTGATGTCCCAGTTATCTCAAGAAAATTATTAACAGAAGAAAGTGTCCGCAGGGCAGAGAAAAACAAGCTTTGAGGGTATCATCTGTGCATCTTTTCTGCAGCACATTGCACAGAAAATCCTTACCAGTGGCTGTCACGTGAAATTCCCTGGTAACTGCATGTGTGTGATTTGTACAGGTGTGTTGGGGCCAAAACCCAAACACCCACCATCAGGGCAGGAGAGTGCAATGCCAGGGCTTGAAGGTCAGGCGGAGGGGTGGTCCTGTATTTTCTCATTACCCGATGTCTTCTTTCAGGAGGGAAAAGGCACATGACATGTTCTCATCTCCGTGTCCCAACTCATCCTGACTTGCTGCTTTCTGGGCTTCATCAAATATATTCCTTCAGAGTTGCCTGTGTCCCACCAGGATGCAGGCAGCCAGAGGACAGGCTGAACGTTGTGCCTTCTCTGTTCCTGCTCACTGAGCCTAGCTTCATGCTGGCGCTCCAGCGCGCTTTTACACAGGATGCTGTGAATCCCACCGTCGTGCTGCTCTCTGTGGGGTGGGGTGCTACTGAGAATACACAGCTGGCTTTGCAGCCACAAGAAAGGCTCAAGTTTAGAGTACTCTGGCACAGGCTGCTCCAGACGTGAGTTCCAGGGGGAATTAACCAAAGCCATCAGTCCCCTGGCGATGGATGGTCTTTCTGTGTATCCGTACGGCAGGGCTATTTGTATGTCATGGGCTCTGTGTTTGCTCTGAACATCCTTCCTGTCATCGTGGGGCTGTGTCGCGAGTCAGAGGGATCCCGCTGCTACTCATGGCTTTCCTTTGCAGGGAGGGACAGACAAGCAGCTATTGAGGATGTCCTATAACAGAACCATGCTAGAAAATGAAATGCCTTGCGTACAGCTTGGTTACTCCAAGGCTGCGAAATCTCAGTGCACGGGTCAGTACCACAGGCACTGGTTGCTCCTATTGTAGGACTTCAGCAGAACTGTGTGAAGAATGTGCAGCTAACTTGCTAAATACGGGAAAATACAGTGGCAGTGCTTTTTGCATAATGTTCTGGGGACAGCAGGGTTTTCCCAGGGCTGCAAGGACTAGCTTAGATTTGTGATATCCTCCGACAGAAATGTTATGTTGCCTCCTTTTGTCATTACATCTGGTTTTTTAGGCCCTCTGCATCATGGAAGAGATGTGTGTCTTGTGTGGGTCCGTACAATAACACCGCTATAGCTCATCCTGAAGGTAAAGATAAACCCTTATCCTCTGCTTGCATTAAGCTCCACAAATCCTGAAGCCACTGACCACCCACGGCCCTGGGCCTTGGTGCAGCTCCTCACGTGTTCAGTTACACCGGTTTGTACTAAGGCGTGTAGCTGGTCAAAGACATCGGAACCCCTTTGCGGGTACCGGTACTGACTGGGCACGTAGCTCAGC
>NW_010400617.1:155209-159469 GCF_000710305.1 Buceros rhinoceros silvestris | reverse complement strand
AAAGGCACCGTTTGCTTACACTATCCGATGGATGTCAGTCATCTGCGTGTAGCTGCAAAGCCCTGTGCTTGACTGGCTTTGCTAAACCCAGCACACGCGGCTCTCGGGGCAGCCCTGTGCTCAAGAAGGGCACGACGATTCCCTCTCTAGAGCTGACAGAAAGAGCCAACTTACTTCCCCAGTCCGAGCTGCTTTGGGCTGCCCTTCTGCTGGAACCTTGGTTTTGTCTGTGTTTAGTTTGGGAGGTTACTGTATGCCCAGAGGCTGGGGTGGCTTTAGTTACAATCCTGTTTATGTTTGTGCACCACATGGAGCAGTTTAATATTTTGTGTGTGTGTGTGTGTGTGTGAAACTTTAATGTCTGCTTTTAATAAGACCCGCCTGCAAGCATTCAGATTTGCTCTTGCATATAAACCTCTCACATGCCTCTTAGGGGTCCCGTTCCTCTAAGGCAGACATACAGCGAGCTGCTTTGCTCCCTGTTTTGGCCTAGGGCTTTATTCCACTCTTTCTATATATACATATATTTTAAATCCACGCTATATACTTAGTGTAGAATAAAGTCTGTATTTATTTGGAGTCTGGGGATGAAGAAATAAATGTATGGCGTGAACCTCTTGGCAGGGGATTCAGCTGTGGAAGAGAGGCTATTGCTCTTGGGGTCGGTGTGTCCTGCAGCGGTGGCAGCAGAGCAGCACACAGGGCTTGCAGCGATGGAGCCCACAAGGGTTGCTGGTTTTGCTGGGAGATGCTTATGGGGCTGCAAAAGCTGCGCCATGGGGTTGCAACTCGAATCCCAGATCCTGCTTCCAGCTCTGCTTTGCCTTTGTGTGTGTTTAGCTTGTGACTTCTTCCCCTTCCTTCTTTCCTGGCATCATTTAAGGTTTACTGTGCTTGTTTAGCTTGTCAAACCCTTACAGCAAAACCCATCTCCTTCTGTACACGTGTAAAGTACATTATGCATTAATGTCTGCTGCATTTAGGTTATGCCTACCTGGTACGTTGCAGCTGCTGTGAATTCAGTGTTGGTTGACTTGTGATCATCAGTAGTTCCCTCCCACACCGGTACTTGCAGAGCGTTTGGGTCAGCACTGGCTTGGACACGTCCTCAGCACGGCTGCAACACACATAGCAATAGCAATCGCTGCCCGTGCCATAGAAATGGAAACGCTGCTCCTCCCCTCTGTCCTGCTTTCTCTGGGGGCTTTTCCCCATCTTGGAAAGTGATACAACCCGCCAATCCATGCATTGCTAAGGATTGCTAACAAACCCTTCAATCCTCAAAAAAAGGATATAATTTATTCAGTGCAACTGACCTTACCTTTTCTTGGCATTTAGCTGTTTGAGGGGTTTCTATGCGATTATGGTTATTAAATCGTGTTCATATTGCATTGCTGCTTTGTGCTGCAAGAAACTCCTCTTGCCACTAGACCAGCGGATGTACAGGACATTACATAAAGAAAATTCACCCTTCTGTGGTGGGGGTTCCTCAAAATGGCAGAAAATCAAGGCAATGAATCAAGTGCATAAATACTCGCATCACGGTCTAAACCTGCAGGGCACACGGAAAGGCCACCTGTGGTTAAATCTCCCCGTGTTTATTGCTCCAGCAGACAGGGGCGTTACTGCGTTGTAAAGGATATATACTTCTTTCCCCATCACGAGGAGGAAAGAACTGCACAGCACCAGCAAACCGGGATATAAATCGCTGAGAAATACAAGGCTTGATCCTAAGCCCACTGGAGTTGAGGAAAGACTTCCACGGCTGAGACGTTGTGCTCCTGGTCACGTTTCCTGCCCCCCCACACCCCCTTTCTTTCCAGTTACCCAGATGAAAATAAAAGCCTTACAGCATTACCGTTGGGGTTGTTTAAGGAAGTGGGGGTCAGCCTTTCGGTTGTAAATAGGGCTGGACGCTGCGTTGTTGATCAAACGTCCAGGCTGGGTCTTCACTTTAGGAACCTCCAAGGTTTGGTGCACGTTTGGGAGTGAGTGAGTGAACCTTCCTGCAGCAGCAGTACCCCGAAATAAATGAGATCCCATCTCTGCTGTGAATCATTGGAGAGGGAATTAGCAAAATATTATAGCTGGCCGTTTCTGCTCCACAAATAAATGCAGCAAAAGGTGGTGAGGGTCTCTAACCCCCCTGAGGCTTTTCCCCCTCCAGACTCATGTAGTGTGGCCAAAAAGCAAAGGCAGGATCCTGCCTTCTGTGGCTGGTGGAGGAACACACTGTGGGAATTCCAGTGTTACATTATGTGTATTGAGGGATGTGTTTCCACTTGTGTTCACATCCAGATCCTGATAGGATCTAGATCAGACTGATCTTTCAGCGTAATGGTTAAATGGAGAAGCATAAGATATTTCTGTGAGTTAACCCAGGGCTGAAAGAAAAAAAATGGGAAACAAACAACCAACAGTTCCCATTTGGGATCAAACAGGATTATTTTTTTTGTCAGATTGAAATTAAAATGGTGTTTGGGTTAGAGGTTTGGGGATGTTTTGGTCTTTTATCCTTCCTTAAAATGGACATTAATAGATGCCAAAGGCAACCTTAAAACCCAGCAGCAAGGTTAAAAGCGATGATATTGCCCGTTTTATCTGAAGAAGAAAATGTTCCCGTAGTGTTCTCACAGGCTGAAAAGCAGAGACGTGCTGGAGCTGAGCATCGCTAATCACAAGTATTGCATAAACGCAGAGGCACCACCCCAGCCTCCCGGCCGGCGGGGCTGCAAGCCCGCCCTCCTGCCACCCCTCAGCCGTGCGCCCGGCTCCAGCGCGGCGTTCGGCAAAGGCAAGTCTCAGAGCAACTGTGGCTTATCCTGGTTCCTCACGGGGAACGCAGATGCATCTGCTTCATGACAGTCATTTACAGGAAGAGAGTCTTATTTTCCCCCAAAAGTACAGCGTGGAAAAGCCGCAGCTCTTTGTGGCTTCCCACGATGGATGCGAGAGGCAGGTCTGGTTGCTGAAGAGTGTGCAGTTAAGGGGCCCTTGAGAAAACCAAGCCACGGAAGTTGTTGGGTTTCTTGGACTGTTTTCAAACAATGAGCCTTTAAATGTTGGTAAATTCCTTATAAATGGTGCTGAGCCAAGTCCTGTTCTTCACAGGAAAAAAAAAATCCCCTTTTCCTGCCCTGTAGAGCTGCCAACAGCTTTTCTGTGAGCTTTAGGGACACTGCGGACCCTGCGACTGTACAGTGTTCCATCATGGAACAGACAGACTGATGCTGTCTAAAGGAGTCTTGGGGTGTGCATAGACTAGGAGAGAACAGGACCCCAGGAGGAGCATCTGTTCTCCATCTCCTGTATTCCCCCTCCCCAGCGGGCACCCAACACTGAGGCTACTGGGGGAAAAATGCAGAAAATGTCGTTCTTCTTTGGGGAATTTTATGTATTTTGACTATGCCCATAAATGGAAAGATTTTGAATCAAAGTGATTTCCACAGGGAACCAAAGAGTTCAGGGTGTTGGTTTATTTCCTTGTCACTAATAAAACCAAACTGCCTTTTAAAAACTGTCCTTGCGCCTTACACAGACAGGCAGGGAGTGATGCAGCAGGTGGGGAATGAGAGCGGGAAATGAGCCATCTCAGAATTATTTCTGTGTCTGCCATGAGGTTTGGGCAATCTCCCAGGTCTCTGCTTTGCGGTGCCAGGCCCTGGGGATACAGCCCCCTCCTGCCAGGAGGGAGCTGCTGCTGCCCGTGATGTACCACCTCTGTGGCCATCACACTTCAGTGCTCACAGCCCTCTGCGTCCCCTGCCTTGCACATCGAGTGCTCGTTGACACGCGTTGCAGGCGGGGTGTGATCAGGAATGAGTTACCTCTTTCTTCTCTTGAGGTATCGCAGTACTAACAGCTCTTCTCAAGCTCATGCTGGGGACAAGCACCTCCCTCTCACCCATCTTGCTGCCCAGCCTGAAGCTACTGCAGAGGACTGGGTTTTCCTCCCTCGTCATTTAGTGACTGCAACCAACAATCACACTGGGAACCAGAACCCAGGCTGGGAACCGGTGCTTTCATGCAAACATTTTTCGGGACAAAACCTGCAACAGGACCTGGGGTAGCATGATGGCAATCTCCTGAGGAGCTGATCATTGAATATAAGAATTCCTTGGAAAACCAGTAATTTATTTATCGTTAGAAGTGATTTTTATGCCAGGCTCATACACAATGTGTGTATCTCAGCAGAAGGGCAGGGGAGACTCCTCCGGGTGCAAAGAGCCGAAGAAAGGAGCTGTAGGAGGGTGGCTGCTC
>NW_010400617.1:145879-155088 GCF_000710305.1 Buceros rhinoceros silvestris | reverse complement strand
CCTAGCTGCACCCTGCTAACAACAGCCATCGTGTCTCCAGAGGGAGAAAGCCCCCAAATCACTCCATGTGCTGGGACAACCTAATCGGGTGTTCGATACCTGTGTAACAAGCTGCGGCCAGGAGAGGCAGAGGGGCTGTTGTAACAGGCTGAGCAGGTGAGAACGGCTGGACTCCGGTGCGTGGCAAGCTGCAGGTAAGCGGCGAGTGGCAGTGAGGAGGGCTGGCTGGGACAGCTCCGGTGTTTACACCTGGGGAGCCTCACATTAAAGGTCTCGGTGAAGCTCCTGGGGTCTTAGTAGAGGAATGAGGCTCAACACGCAAGAACAGGAGAAAGGACGGGACAAACCTGGTGAAGCAGCGTCGCCTAAGCCCACACATCGTCTTTCGGCTTCTTCATAAGTAACATTACTTTTCTAATGTTTCATTTATGCCCAGCTAAATAAATGCCTCCAGGGACAGTGGTGAAGCTGCAGTACAGGGAGTACTAGGAACAACTAGACGGGTTTTGCATTTGCAAAATGTTTTTAAACAGCACATTTGTTGGCATATAAATGCAATGTTGAAAATCATTAGGAATAAAACAGCAGCAGGAAGCTGTGCGTATGACCTACAATTGGCTGGAATGGTGGAATCCTTCATCTTTATCGACTGATCTGTATCTCAAAATTCAGATCAAAATTAAACAGAGCTGGCTGAACAAAGCCCACAGCTCTGTAAGTGATTAACTGTGCGTCTCAGCGCCCACTGCTGAACGTCCATGTGTTAAACCCTTGGCCCCACCTGGGAAGAATTCCTACCACACGAGATAACTCCAGTGACTGATGTCACAGGAGAGATCTGCACGTGCATGAACGTCTGCAGGTTTGGTGCTTATAACCCAGCCAAGCTTATTAGTCTTCAGGGTGGGCCATTAATATTAGATGAAAGCTCAGATAATGAAAATGGCTTTTATAGTAAAGAGCATTTTGTTTGTTAGCCCCCAAGGAACAGTAAGATGCAGCATGTCACTTCATTTTTTTCCTGGCCATTGGTCTTCCTTCAGGTAGGTGCTTTACAAAAGGCAAGGTATGGATCCAAGAGCCTGACTTGACTCAGCAGAGCATCCTCTCAACTCAGGAGTAGAGGTTTTCCCTTCTAATTAGGGGACAAAGGGCAGGGAGTGACAGCACCGGTTTCCACCTAATTCATCACAACGCTTTGTGATGCTCCAGAGAGGCATGTGTGCGAGAAGGGGAGATGGGGACGGCAGGGTGTGTGAGACAAGGCCATGGCAGCCTTCGTGGTGCCGTTTGGCCTCTCCATGGGTCAGACAGCGGATGTCTGTGCCGTCCGCATGAGGAAAGGCCAGAAGGCTGCCCTGCAACTGAGAGCCCGCGTGAAACAACTCTGCCACCAGGCAGGCAGTCCCGCTCAAACGCCGAGACTTGCTGGTGGTTTTTCTCGTGTGACACAGGCATCACCCAAAGTCCCTGTCCCAGTGACACCAGTGCAGTGCTGTGCACTGCACCCCCTCACTGGCCTCAGGCTGCGCTTTCCGCTTTCCGGGCCAGCAGCAGCTCTGAGCCCAAGCGCCCTTGCCTACAGCTGTGTGCCACCCTCTTCCTCAGTGCTGAGCCACTAACGAGGGCTTTGGCATTCCTCTTTCTAGTTAGATGTTGCCTAATTTATTATTCAAATTGGAGGAGGGCGACATGAGAAAATAAAAGCACTTTCCAAAAGGTCTGTGTCACCTTATACTGGCCATTAAACCCATCTTACTTCAGAACAGGGTGCCAGTAATTCCTTCCTCGGAAGGCCAGGGCTGGAGTTGTTTGCTAATGAATGCAAACCATCAGTGAGCAGCAGTGGAAAATCGAGGCTGTGGAGACAGGCAGTGGCTTGCTTTCAATGTGGAAAAAAAGCCTTTTTAAATTTAAATTTCGTGAGGAATTAAAAGCACATATAGGCAGGCTCTATTAGAAAGTGAAATATTTGATCTTGGCTATTAATCTATTATAAGACCGCTTTCATTTCCTTGCCATATGTATCCAGTGATAGACTTTCATAAATGAGATCGCATTAAAATGTACTTTATGTATGTTTCTAGTGAAATCTCTTTTATTATTATGCAAGTCCTAGTTAGGGGAAAAAAAAAAAAAAAATCACAGAAGCAGATTAAGAAGCGGAGTAAATTATTTTAACTCATTTATACAAGTGAAATACTGCTCCAACTTGAAGCCTGTGCATCGCGCAATACTACACTGCCCTGGGAAGAGGTTGCTCCATCGCGGCTGTGCTACAGCTCTAGGAGAACTTATAGCTGGTGGACAAGTCCAGGTTCGGACCATCCTCAGCCATCTGCATGTCAGGCTTGTGCTGTTTCACAATAGCTTCCAGCCAGGCACCGCCAGGCGAAGGCATAAACTGTGCTGAAGGGCTGCTTTGGCCGAGCTCGTGGCCAAAGGGTTAGGGGTTAGGGTTGGGTTATGGTTAGAAGAGCCGAGCTCATCACCATCCAGCTCTTGTTTTTTACTGTAGGAGAACCTCATGAATGTCCCGCTTTTTAAACATTAATAGACAGGAAAGATGTACAGCTGTTGTTTGCATTTGTGAAGCCTCGGATTACTAATATTTTCTTCTTTTAGAAAACAGGGTCTTTAGTTACGAATGAAGAAATGTCAAATATCTGGGCACTGAAGCGAAATCCCTATTGTCAAGGCAATTAATATCTCGTTCCTGTTGCACTTGGTTTGCTGTGCCTTCCTATTGGCAAACTGCTCTGCGGTAAGTTGGGTGTCATTACTGTGAATTAACCATGTTCTACACTCTATAAATATTAATTACGCCCCCAGACAGATTAGGCATGGCAGATGCAAATCTGTGATGACGCTATCATCATCTCCAGCAGAGGGATACAGGGTCTTTCAAGCTGGCATGAAGCTGTCGGCAGCTCAGCCAGCCCGTTCATGATGCAGTGTAGCCTCTAAGAACGTGCAGTCTAGCTAAGGCCACAAGGAGAACAGAACACTTGAGCAGCTGGCAGCTTGATGCTTTTCTTTCTTTTCCTCCCTTTTCTTTAAAGTAGTGGCCAATGACATATTTAGAGTTAATTAAAACAAAGGTTGAGCTTCTTTTTTTTTTTTTTTAATATGCCATAGGTATTAGCAGCTGGATGAGGAATAAGCCAGCAAAAAAAGCAGCACATTTTTTATACCAGCTATAAATAAAACCAGCTTGCAAAACTGACAGTGCCCCCCTCCCCCCCCCGCTTTTTATTTTTGTTTTGCCCCTCCACAGGAAACCTTTTCTTTGTGCCAGGACTAAAATATTAGCACTGTGTTCCCTCCTCTGTTTAAACAGACATCATTGCATCTAACTGCCAAAAAAGTGGAATTCCTGAACAGCAGGTGAAAAGAAAACACAAGATCAAAAGCACGTTCTTGCTGCCAAGAGAACGTGCAGCGCTGCTTGGGGGTGCGTGCAAAAGTCACGCAGACTGCTGGTGGCGTCAAAGACTTCTGGAAGGTCATCAAGGAGGCTTTTTTTTTTTTTCCCCAAGCATCCCACATCAAAAAAGCAGCGCTAGGTGATAAACCTGCAATACATCGTGAGGCTGGTGCTAAAGGTACCAATCACCCACTTGTAGGGGAATTTAACTGCTTTTCCCCATCGCATCAATGGAAGCAGCTCTCAGAAAGCAGTGCTCAGCGTGGAGCCTGTGGGCAAGAAAACAAACTGAAGGACTCATACCGGGTGAACATTAGGTCTGGGTCCATAACCCACCAGGGGAACTATGGCAAAAACGTGTCTCTCTGAGCTCATCCTCTCAGTAAAGGCCAAGGGTGCATATTTTGCTGTCCTGTAACCAGCCACCCTAACGGTAACTCCCATCTCCGCAGTCAGTGCTTATCATAAGCCCGTGACTGAGTCCTTTCTCGGTGGGATGAGGTACACTTCGGGCTCGTGTGGAAGAAACTGCTCCGGCACTCCTCAGAGCTGGGAAACACGGCCTGGGAAACGACTGACCAGGCAGCAGCGCTGGGATCAGCAGTGCTCGGCCCCAGTTTTCCTCCTAAACATCACCAAGCAGTGAGGTTCTTTTAAATAAAGACTCAGACATTAGTACATTAGTGGGGTTGAAAATAATACGAGGTGTACATTGATTCCTAAAGACAGCCTTTTTTTTTTTATTTTAAAATTCTGCATCTGAAAACACAGTATGACAGAAAGCATTTATATACAACTGCAGTGTTTTTGGTATAATACAGTATTATTTAATACATCCATTTCTTTTTCTGCAAAAAAATTGGCCTTGTCGGACAAAAGAACCAAACTCCCATTGACAAAGAATACAGCTAAGGCACATTGTTTTCTGCTAAATGAAAGACAAAAGGGTGCAAAAATGGGTAGTGCAATAATTGCTGAAAATCACATTCTACTACAAGAAAAGCATTCTGACTTTGAATTTTGATTACCGATCAATTTAAGACATTTCAATATCTCATAAAATATTCCTTTAAATAAATAGCAAAATATCTACATCTTTCAGTGTGTTCCATTTGATTTTCCAATTTTTTTTAAACTTTGCTGTATATACACGGTTTTCCGTTTTCTTATTCAATAGCTTACAAAATATTTCTGTACAATTTTATGCATATTATGATCTGTAACAAAATAGTTATTTCTTAAAACTATATTACCACCAGTCTTTGAAAATGACAAAACAGGAATAACTTATTATGGACTATGTTAGGCAATACAAAAATCCAATCAACCCAAACCAAAACCAAAATGACAAAGTTAGAAAAATCATTTCATTAACTTGAATTAATTAATTTTGTTTCACAAGTCCTGTTTTCTGTGTAAACCCTTTTCAGTTGCCTTTGGGTTCTATCAGCATCTGAATACCAAAGCAGGACGGCATTTGGGATTCCTAAAAGCTCTACAGCCCGCCAGGAATATTTGTGCTCCTGAAATACGACAGTTCTCACGGAGAAAAGTATTAAAGAAACACAACACACACACAAGCCTTAGCAGAAGTCCCGGGTTTCCACTGACTTTGGGAACCTTTGGATGAAGCTCCAAGAGCCAGATTTTTGGAAACGCATTTATGACTTAGATGATACAACCAGGCTCCTCTAAGTGTTCTGTTAGATTCCCAACCAGCTCTCAAAATCTGGCCCCAGCTGGTGACATTACTCAGATTTTAAGACCATCCCATTAAGAGGATATATCTTTGCCCAGCTACCAACACAAAGCTGAAAAGAACGCTACTAGGTCTTGACAAAAACTACTCCAGTATTTGTCCTGTGCCTCTGAGAGCAGTCCGTCCTGCCATAGTCTGAAGAGAAATTAAAAGTTCAGTTTCTACTTTGTAGGTAATTACCTGCAGTGAGGTGCAAAAGACAGAGCTCATAATTTCCCACCTGAGCCTTCCTCTTGCCCAAAGGGAAGGTCATTTTCTTCCCTTAACGACTACATTTGTAAGCAATTTCTACTGTACTGGTGAAGTGTACGCTGACAGCAACACAACTGTGCTGGAACAGAAATCTCAAGGTGCCTTTAATTCATTCCACAACAAATGGAAAAAAGGAGCAAGACACAGACAACACTGAACTTCCTAACACAGTTTAAGGCCACATTTAGAAAGGATGAAAGTAAGGCTTTCTTTAAGGGCAAACACACTGGATGCCACAACAGGAACTGACACCGAGCGATCCAAAGCTGACAGCATTCACCCAAGGAAAATCTGAAACAACCACCCAATTCTGACTAGCAGGTCTGCGCCTTCTTTTAGATCTAAGTAGGAAAATAAAATGAAATGCCACAGACATCCTCCTCCAGAATACTCCCAGCAAGCTGAAGGTGCTCTCCAAGCAAGAGATTGCTATCTTCTCAGTCAAGGGTGTTAATTACAAGAGAATCAAAGACAAGTCAAGTCATCACAATATACAAATGCAGCGCAATGAACTGCGCCTAAAATTGTCACTCTGTTATCAGAGGCACCTGTACAGTATCTTGCTGTTTATTTGGCAAGGTTACAAGTAATACTTCTAGGTTTTATCAAAGGAGAAAGAATTTGCATAGATTGTACATTCAGTTCAAGGAGACTTCTGGTACCTTTTTTGTTGTTATCAGGTAAATGTGTTTGCAGACACAGTGAGGTAGCAGCTGTGATAGCACCCATGAGCAAAAGAAGGTAACCAAGGCAGAAGCAAAGAGCAGAGCGAGCCACACACTACTGTTAGTATAAAGGAACAAATTAACACGGGACCTGCAGCGTCACATCGTGAGGGTTAGTCACTGCCAGCTCCACACTGGGTAACATGGGCTGTAGGATGTTGTTGCCTCACTTTTAAGTGCTCTCAGCCCGATTCTCTTCTCCCTTTCTGTAATGGTGGTGGCGGCGAAGGTTTTTCAAAGACCAGTCATCTCTTCTACTCTACACCTTCAAAGGGAGTTACATCAAAACATTTGCTGGCTCTGGAAGAGTCTACAGGAAAAGAGGTACTTCCTTACAAGCTCTTCCTGGCTGCCCTTACCCCTAATTCACGTTCGTCTGGCTCCTCTGTGCCTGGCTGCAGCAGCAGCTGCCCTCAGCAGGGACTGCGCAGCAGGTTCTTCTGCTCTCAGTATCTCCTGCTGGGCCCCTGAAAGGGCAGTGTCCTGTCTCCTCCAGCACTACATCGCTCCTGCCCTCTCTGTGGGCATCAGCCCTGGAGCTGTCTTGGACGAAGCCTGAGGTTTTGGTCTCGAAAGACATTTTTACATGACGTTTTCAATTGTCATTTAATATGGGTTTAATGCAACATCCTACAAACCCTTAAGAAAGACTATCATCTTGGAGGCCTTGAATGGTTGAAATCAAAGCACATATGGTTCATTATCCGTTCAGAACCAGACTGAAGTAAAGGCCAGTGGGAAACAACAGGTTGTCTTGCTCTGTTGCTGAAATAAATCACCAAATGACTATTACATATATTAAATACTCAGGCCTGCAAATCGGGAGAAGATAACTGCTATCACTTTTACCAGCGCCTTCATGTGTGTTAGTACTGAGCTGACTGCAGGGTGCTTGGAAAAGCAAACTGCTCTGATTTGCAGCTAGGGCTTTTGAAGAGGCCTAAGGGCTTTGGCTCATGCAAATACAGAACTTCCTGCTCAGTGGAAAGTGGGGGAGTTGGCCAAGGTTTCATGTGGTCAGCTCATGAGGTTTTGGGATCTGGGAAGACAAGGAGGAGGGTGTGATAGCCGGCAGCAAGCTGGCAGCTCTCGGACAGCTGAGATGAAAGAGAACTAGAGAAATCAACAGAAAGCTGGTCCTTATTGCCTGGCCACAATAAGAATCTGGATCTTGTTTTCTTTTTATCTGAGAAGTCAAAGCTGAGATCTCACTGCTTCAGCGTTTCCCAGCCTTGCTGTGCAGAAGGCACCCACCTTGTTCAAAGTTTTGTGGCAGCACAATTGCGTCAAATTTTTGCAAAGTTTCAGCATCTTCTTTACCCTTCCTCTCTCCCTTTGGTCAGGTTCAGAACACCCCAGTTCTGATTCACTGACTTTACTACTCTGTTCACTGGAATTGTAGCTATGAGTGACGGACACTTTGTTATTATTGCAGTTAGTGCTGCCGAGATGGACAGAAGGTGAATACACATTAGCTGGCCCTTTTGAAGGTGCTGCGGGATCATTGTTAACAGGTCGTTAAATAACCGTACGCGCATTGTGCACGGAAGGCAATACCTAGGAAAGTCAATTTGTAACACACGAATGCACAGTCCTGTATCTCCAGGCTTAGCAATAACGAAGGCTTAACAACAGAGATACAGAGGGACTTCCCTGTATAACACCGGCTGTCACAAAGGAATTGTCAAAATTCTCTGCTTGCTGAGAGCACAAAAAATGAAGGCATCATTTCAATTCTAAAGAACCTCTTGAATATCAGAAAATGAAAAGACAAATACTACTCCTCAATGCCCAAATGTCATCAAAGAAAGAATTGGACAAATCTGGAAATAAACTGTCATTTGAGCTGTCTGTTAGCCTGAAGGTTTAACATTACCATATTAACAGGTTTGTCCACTGCTAAGACTGACTTTGGACATCATTAATTAATTCAGGTATGTAGATGTTCCGCATTTTGCCACATTCCCTTTCTGTGTAATATGGATTGGTCACAGGAACGTTACATGGCCTTCGTGCAGCATGGGCAGGGGATTTAAACCAGCAAAGCACTACAAAGGACAGATGTGTGCAGACGGAAATCCAACCCCTCCCGCAGCAAGGGATTCCGATCAAAGCTGGCTGTCAGCTGGGACCGGTCCTATTCAGCTGGGACTAGTGGGGGTGGTTGTAGAACAGCACTTGCACACTCAAATGAAGATGCGTAACTTGCTTGTTTTGCACGAAGTGTGTGTCCCTGCTCTGAATTCTCCTTTTCACCAAATGTAAGATCTGTGAAATTATTCTCTTCGAGCGGTTTATAATACTCCTCCCAGGCTTCCAGTGCCTGCCATTTCAGAACCAGAAAAGCCACTAAGCAGGATGTTGGTCTCAGCAGCGCCACTGCAGCCTCAGCTTGGAGCAAGCTCTGAGCCCTGATGCAGAGTCTTGCTCTCCATGGTTTTTCTTACAACTACAGGACTGCGTAACTCGATCGTGTCCCACATATAACTTACGCATCTGTGCCTGCATATTAATGGCCGTGGCAGAGGCTGTCTTTAGGTTCAAAGCTGGACACCGCCCCCAGAAGATGTTCCAAACACGGCAGCCCATCCTTTGATGACTTCAAACACAGACAGTATTTACTCAGAGCACACCGTCACACCTCTCACCCATGCCGGGCTTGACTCTGAAGCCCTTCCTCGGCATTAGCACTCCGTGGAAGCTTTGCCTGAGGAAGGACTGCAGGATCAGCCTCTTCAGTTTTACACTGCCTGTTTTAGCAGCGCCACTGGGATCGCCAGCTTGCTACAAAACTCGTGTCGATGCTTTTCGTCTTTCAGAAAACAAACTAATATAAATTTTGTTTTGAGATTTTCTAAACCTGATGTACAATGTAAATATATGTAACAATAACCACTTGTTTTCTTTCCCTTTTTTGTACTGAAAAAAATAATTTGCACCTTACATTTTAAAATCATGACAGCGGCAGATTTTCTTCTCACCACAAAAGATGGGATTGTTGCCACACTCTGCTTAGTCCAGTTAATAATGCAAACTCACCAACAAA
>NW_010400617.1:137172-145764 GCF_000710305.1 Buceros rhinoceros silvestris | reverse complement strand
TGCTTAAGAACAAAAAAAGTATCATCAAATTTAAACCCCAAGTCTGCGTGTGTGTGGGCGCACCCTTATGCATATGCTTATGTGCAAGACGGACTGAAGATTTTGCGACTACCCCGGTAGTCTTGTTGAGAACCATCACTGACTAGGATTGTTAAGGAATTCTATTGTGTGCCCTAAATACGATGTTCTTCATTTCATCTGCAGGGCTTGACCTGTGCAGTTGCCACCACATCGGTGTGACTAAGGCCCTGCGTTTCACAGTGAGGATTGGTGGTCCCCAGAAAATTTGAACTTCACGAAGGAATGTTAGATTAAAAAACAAGCGCTGTTAAAAAAAACTCTACTGAATAAGTAATAACACTATGTTTCTATTATATAAACCTGTTGGCAACCCTGGTTTTAAACACGCTCGCCTCTAGAGCTGGCTGAAAAGCTGGAACGGAAATACTTCAACCAGCTCTCATTGCTACAAGCTTCCCTAAAACTACGGCTCTTGTGACTGTCAAAAATCAAGACAAAAAAAGAAAGGGAGGTGTGAGGGGAGGAAGGCCTTTCCTTAATAAAGGCAGCTTCAGTTAGTAAGACAGATAACATAATCTTCAAGCTGCAAAAGCAGCACCTACTAATTAGTCATTGACTAAAACATAAATAATAAATACCTAAATTGTTCCTTCTATGCATCCATTTTTGTGCCAGATAAACATTTCAACGCTCTGCCTTAATGTCAGCACAGCCGACACCGCAAGTTCAAGTCCAAAGCAAACTGCAAGTAGCTTTAAACCAATACTACGGGGAGAGACACTGCACGCCACCGGGACCCGGGCGGCACGGTCACCCGCAACCGTGTTTAAAAGGGAATTCAACCTTTCTGCGAGATGCAATTACGGAATGATTTAAGGGTCTGTTTCCCTGCTGATGTGGACGCCTAACTCTCACCAGCAGGAAGTCAGCCATACACACGGAAGGGGGAACAGATACCTGACTTTATCACATCAACAGGACTCTTCTTCCTCATTAACCCAATAGCTTTTAGTAGATTTTTTTGGGTTATGTTGTTAACACGAGATTACCACAGCAACAACAACTAAGTGCGCATTTAATGCTAATATAAAATGCATTAGTTGGAGATGAACTTGCACATAAAAGCGCTGTTTTAAAAAGTTCTTGGAATGTAAATGAATTTTTTTCCTACTGTAGACATTGCAGCTTTAAAATGATGTAAAACATGCTGATTTAAAACAGGATGCAGCCTGCTAGAAATTCTGAAGACGGGCAAGGGTAGTTTGTTGATAGAATAAAGTAAAAGCACTGAGAAACATGGCATTGCTCTCCTTTACGTCCAGCTCGTGGCGTCGGTCAGGAACCCGTGTCCTGCAGAGCCCTCCAGACGCTCTGCACAAGCCTAGAAAGACCCTTCTTCATGAAGAGCTGGCAGATCTGAGATCAAGGGAGGCAATTAGTGTTAAAACTTACGGCCACTACTCAAACTAGAGAAGAAATGTGTTGGTGCAGATTTAGGTTCCAGTTCCACCATTTTAGTGGTTTTGCACAACTCCACTGCCTGAGGGAAAAAACCTCAGCTCGGCTCACGAGCAAAATCAGCAAAGGGTGTGTGTGAGCAGATGCATCACAACCCAGCCCCAGCCCACACATACACCCTTGCTGTACTGGAAGTCTGCAAAAATACTTAGGTACTGCTGGGCTCAGAAAAAAACCCTGTGGCTTTGAAAAGGCTGAAATTCAACACGTTTCTTTGTTCTTTAAAATTAGTACTCTTTGTAGCCAGACCTGGAACCTGACTGCATGAGACGCAGAAGACTGATACAGCAGAACAGTGGTTCCAGCTTGGAGTTACTGCTTTTGCTTGTTTTCCCTAACTAGGATAACAGGCATTAGCTGAGTCCAGAATTACTTTACTTTGTGTTATTAAAAGGAAAAAAAGAGTGAGGGTGTACCATAATTATCTCACGTTCTGTGAAGTAATGCAGCTGTACAGGCACTGGCCTGCAGTAACCAACCTCCCCAGGAACTGTAAGTAGAAGGGAATTTTGCTGTGATTTATTCATGGTAGCAAAATAACAAAAGCCTATGAAACAGCAGAGGTACAGACAAATTTATTCTTAAAAAACACTTCTGGCAGCTGCTCCTTCACTGCCCTCTCCATGGCTTGCTGCTACGGTTTGAAACGCACAGAGGCAGCGGGTGCAGCAGCGTGCAGTATGTCCAGAGCCCCTCAGGGAAGCAGAGGCCCTGGGACAACCGAAGCTGCTCCTAACAGAGCTGATGGAGAGGGCAGTGCTGAAGGCCTTGTCAAAACTTTTTTTTTTTTTTAAATGAATTATATTGCAGTAAGTAACAAAAACATATAATGTTCTCTTAGGTTTCTGCAACCTGCTGTGAGATTCACATACGAGCAAGGTTAAATTCCCTTTTAAAAGCCTATGCCGGAGGAGAGCATACCAGATGCTACCTCAAGCGACCGTCGGGTTTGACAGGGCCCAGCTCAGATTTGGGGTCCGGGCTCAGGGAGCTCCAGGCTGTCTGAGTGCAGCCCTGCATGACTGGGCAGGCGGTGGGGCCGGTGCTGCAGATGTCCACGGCTGACCAGATGCTGCTGACCAGAGAGTCCACCCAGGCTTCCAGCCGGGCGCCCACAAGCCCCGCATTCCTCTTGGCCTGGTCCACGCGGGCAGCACTGATGGGGATATTCAGGACGGGGTTCAAGCCCTGGAAGCTCTGCTCCATGTATGCGTTCTTTGGAGGCCCGCTGTGATACTTCAAGGCTTCCTCTGTCAATGCAGAAATAAAGCCAAAAATCAGTGCATTAAAAAACACAACCCAAACCCAAAGCAGCAATGTCTAAGGGTACAGCAAACAAAAAGGCAGACGTTAGTAGTTGCATGATAGTCTACTGCCCCAGCGCTGAGGACTGCATCCCGAGGACTGGCTGTGCTCAGCTCTTCAGCGCCTCGTGCTCACCACTACAAGCTCCAGTCACCATGATGCTAACCCTGGAAGTGCTGCGTTAGCAGGGCAAAGCACTGAGGCTGAAAGCAGCGTCGTCCTTATTATCATCACGTACAACTGGCATCCCCAGAGCTGCAGGACAGCCAGGCATGAGCTGTTCTGTACAGCACAACGAAAAGGCAGGTTCAGCCTCCAGGGCGTTCCAGCTACAAGCTCCCATCTGTAACTGGAGCCTGATCAACGTGCAGCTCCTTCTCAGGAGAACCCCATTTGGCACTCAGGAGAAGCTAACTTTGCAGAAGGCAGCTGGGACATACGCCCCGTGCAGCTGAAGTTGCTCCTCTGAACACCCAGGAAAGCCTGTGCTTTGAAACTGGGAAACAGTTCAAGGATGCTTAGCGTTAGAAGACTGCTGACCCTTGTCTGACCTTCAAGTGGTATCACTGATTTGACTAGGAGGAACAGCCAAGATCTCAGCCTGTTCTGTGGGGTTTTTTTTTCCCTAAATTGATGAACCTTGCCCTGCTGTGGAAAAGTCACATTTATTAGCTCCGAAAACTGGGTGTTGCCATTTCTGGCACTGGAGGGACAGCACCACAGCCTTGGACAGACTGGACCCATAATGAAATACGGATCACAACCATTTCCTAACGACGCCTGTATTTGCACTGTGGTTGCTTTCCTTACAGTAACTCTTCTATCTGAGCAAAATGCAGTACATTGCTCCAAGTCTGTTACATTGCAGTAAGAATCACTGCCAGGCTGTGACAATGCCTTCAGAGACCTTCAAGTGGACACTGCAGGTCACTGGCCTTGTCTAAGGCTGGCTGACTTCCTAAGGCCTGTGAGTGCACCAAGGTACTGCTCATGAAATCAGAACGGGACCCTCCAGAAACGTTCACTGAGTGCTGCTTGGGAGTAAATTTTCAACCATTTCTTTCTGTTCTCAGTGACTTCTCTAGCATCCTCGCTCCGGCAGCACGGAGGATGAGCGTAGCTCTGCCAACACACACACTGTTTAGAACACAGAATGGGCCCATTCAGGGCGCTCCAGGCTAGGAAAGCCACCGCGCTCAGAGAGCCTTCAGAGGCCAGGAATCAGATACTGGCTACAACTCATGCGGCACATGTCCGTGCCGCTTGCACCACAGCCGGACACTGCGTCCTTTCTTCCACGCAGAGGACAGTATCTCAGGCGCTGGCAATAAATCAGCACATTTATTTAGAGGGAAAAGGGGCATTTAATTGGAGCTTTGCTGTTACATTTGCAAAGTCTTTAATGCCAAGTACTGTGCTAGTCCATTACTTCAGATCCCCAATTAACTCAGTTAGGCACATCCCCATCATCATTATACATCACTTAACTGTTCCTGCATTCAGCTACACCTCCCCCCACCCCTTTGATTTTAAATCGTAGATATCCACGATAATCTCTAGCCATGCATGTGCATTCCATGCCACGTGTCAGAAGTGTGCTCTGCCAGAGCACTGCATTTTAAGAGACAGAACAAGTACACATGATTAAATTTCCTGCTTTGGAAGCAATTAAACATGGCAGACTGCTTGTCAACATATTAACTAAATAGGAACATTCTAAGTAAAAAACCCCAAACAAATAAGAATTGGCATTACTAGCAGGATCATCTGATTGAAACAGGCAATTCAGATTGCTGGTTGAATTAAAGCCTGTTGTGCACATGTTTAGTACACGGAACAAGAGAGGTCTCTTTCTAGACAAGTCACGGGATGAAATGGAACTGGCTCTTCTCTCTGGCTCAGCCTCACACTTGTCCCAGGCTTCCGGACTTGGTGGATTATCAGGACTGGAAGGAATGAAACCTACAGAAACCGAAGGACCCGGAGCATAGCAATGCAGCAGGAGATCAACCTCTTCTCTGAATCTGTGACCCTCATCGCTTAAGATCAGTGGGCTGCTTTTGCTAAAATAAAGGTGGTCACCTCAGCATCTTCAAGGCAGCTAAATTTCTGCACGCTGCTGGAACTGTGCTGGATGCGCTGCACTGCTCACACCAACATGCTGCTGTGTTGTTTGGCACCACTAAGCGACTGCTCTGGAACTGGCTGCACTGCAGCGGCGTTCAGAGCAGGTAACGGGAGCAAAGATACGCTTTTTTTTGAAAAAAACACACTAAAATATCAGCAACTAGGAAAAGAAAAGCCTGCTGAGAACAGCACTAAAGGGAACAAAACACTGTGTGTTAAGGGCTACCACTGCCCACTGTGAAAATATGCTTCTCCAACGTGAGACACAGGATGAAACCCTGACGTGGTACTGGTAGGGCAGTGTCTGGCCCCACAGCAGAACCCACACCCCAAGTTAGGTGTCTGCACGCCCCATAAATAAAGAGCTGAGTGCAGAGCTACGTATAATCAATAGGAAATGCCAAGGATTCAACCCAGAACCCTCTCCCGGAGCCTCCAAATCTTTGTTACAAAGTTCACAGGAGAAAGTAAGGAGGATGCTGCTTATCCAGGTGATGGCAGATGTGGGCTATTCCTCTTTGCATTAAAGGAAAAACAAAGATACAATAATGACTCTCCAGCTTACTGGACTGGGACAGGGAGGAACAGTGCAGAGCTCCAGCCTCGAAATACTGTATAAAAGGAGGCTGGAGTTACTGGGCACACTTTTAAAGCGCTGACACTTCGGTCCTTGCTCATGAGAAAATAAATAATGAAGAATGCAAGGCTTGCCCATATGCGATGTGTGTTTAGCCATTTCAATCTGTACAGTTAGAGCAACCAATTCAAAACCAGCGGAATCGCAGACATTAAGCCAGATTTTTTTGCTAACAAACACATCCAAATACCCTTTGATTTCAAGAAGACATGCATCAATGCAAAATATATTCCAGTGACTCTAATGATAGCTTTAAAAAATTAGTTATTTTTGCCCTCCATTTTTGTTTGATCTCTACTCAGGGAGAACACTTAGTTTCTCAGCTGACTTTCCTTGGTGGGACTTCTTTGGACTAAACGCAGTAAGCAACAGTAAAGCAACACGGGCTGGGATTGCTGCGTTTTTGTGTGGGTTTGTTCTTCATTTTGCTGAAAAAGCAAAGGAGGTTAAATAGAGAGTGGGCTAAGGAATGAAAAATGTGGTTATTCTGGTACACATTAAGGCGCTAGACCTGTGGTTTTTTTTAAGCAAGGCAGAATGTACAGCTTTATTTCTTTACTTGAATTGTGCTGAAACCCTCTGGCAAAGAGGTAATTTTTTATTGACGTTTTGTTTGTTTTCTCTCTCAGCAAACAAGACAGTGCTGCATTTGCTCATTGTGAAGCTAATCGACTCCTTGTCAACTGGATCTGAACTAAATTTTGAAGCAAATCCCTGTCTTCAGGGTTTTTCTCGGCATGATGATTCCAGGGCATGTCTACTCTTCTGCAGTCACGTGCTCGCCTGCTGCTATTACCGCATTTATCAAGAACATGTCATGTTACCTCTGGTTAATTTAACGAAATCACAGCAGTTCTGACACAAGTTGCCGCCCACTTTATAATCCGTATAGATGCAATTAAATTGACTGAGCCATTGCAAACAACCAATGGCAAAACAAAGGTTTCCCAGTATAGCCTTAATTAAGATGATCTGTAAATATGGATTAGGTTAAAAGGCCTGTGAGATGCGTGCGTGCATCGCGGCGTGTCTGCTGGTGCCATCACGCCTGTGAAAGAGGTGGCTGCAGTTAGAGGGCACGGGGACCAGGAGCTGGCGTTCAGGGTGCTCAGTCCCACTGCAGAGCAGCAGAGACCAGAAGCCCTGTCCACCGGCTCACAGTAACCTCTTTAGCTTTCATGAAGCAGGTACCGTTCCATAAACACCTAACAACTCATTACTGTCACTCCAGCTGGGAGATCGCTGGGGAAACTTAGCCATGAATATAAACTCAAACTTCAAAATTCAATTTCATTAGCTTTTTCTCTGCTCCTCTCAGTGCCCTGGGAGACATGTGTGATCACACTCGGCATGACTGCTTCACAGGGACCTTGTAGAGCATGGAAGGGTGGGAAAGTGGGGGATGCAGAGCCAACCTCCACTGAATTCGTTGTTTTCTTAGGAAAGGAAATCTACTTGGTAGTTTGGATCATAGTCTGTAGACTGCTGGCTAAATGTTCTCAGTTATAACTGCTGTTGGTTCTGCCTCTGCAGTCCCTGCACGGGGGATATGGACATCTGGCCTCGAGTCTCTGAACTATGCTTACAGTCGAGCTGCCCAAAGCAGACAGCAAGAACCCCCCATTCCTGTCGATTGTCACCGCTAGTCATCTTCTACTGATCCCCCTGTTTTGTCTCCTCCATGTTATGTTCCCTCTCTGTCTTGGCACAGTTTAATCCTAGGGCATCCTGCCGGTCCTTGGCAGCCCTCCTGTGTCCTTACAACACGCACAGAGTACTTGGCTTTAACGCACTCAGCCATATGGTGAGAAACTCAAAATCGCCATTTAGAAAAAGAATAAAATGGAATTTAGCTGTGCAGGACATCGGGGTAAGATGACACTGGTGGAGCAAGTGAACCTGATTTCTCCAAATGATTTATCTTACAAATACAGTTAACTTTCCTTTCCTTTTCTTTTTTTTTTTTTTTTTTTTTTTTTTTTTTTTTTTTTTTTCCTCCTTCCAAGCAGGCAAACACTTGAAGGCACTCTCGAGCCTGAGGATGTGTGGAAGGCAAAGCTGATCAGTGACACAACTTAAACTAGAGAAAATAAGAGATTTGGATCACTGGAGGAATCAAGAGGAACAAGAAAGAATAAACAACATTAGATTCTGGACTGAAATGGCTTTGGGAGCCTGGTTTACAGTGGAAATACCCCACACCTCCCAGCAGACTCACTAATTCCACGTAAGATCTGCCCTCTTATAGCTCCCAGTTTTGCAAAGGTCAATGTATGTGTGTTTTTACAACAATTCACATTCTGTCAGTTATGCACATCTGGACACAGTACACCCACTCCTGATTTCTCTTTACGGTTTTACTTGCATGCACAGGCTTTAGGCCAAAATTAGTAAGTGGGAATGGAAAAATTAATAAACTAGCTGCATATCCTGTCTTTATAAACTGCTAAACAAAACATCTTTGCTGGTAGCTGCGCCATGAAGAATTTTTTTTTATTTTGACTTGTAATCATGAATTTTGAGAGTTGTGATACAGGAATGAGTATGCTTTGGTTTTATTATTCACAAGAGAAGCAAGTGGCTCCCTTCATGATGCTGGGAAACCAAAAGCAACTTTTCCTGGTTGTGCTCCATGCCAAAGTGATGTGTAGATCAGCAATGATTTAGGAAATGCAGTGATTGCTGTCATGTCCATGCTCTCAAGGTACAAGATTTCAGTGGCTGCTGCACTGCTGCCAGATCTGTGCAAACGCTTTTTAGAATGACACAAATAAATTTCACACAGGAGCGTGGACAGATTTTTATGTATGTTCCAGTTTCTACATCTGGAGTAAGACAGAGCGGGCCAAATCATTATCATGCAAATGAGATGCAAAGTGGTACGAAATGTTATCAGTCATTCAAAAAGCGTCTGGAATAGCAAATTTCTTTGTAGGACAATTTTCCTGTACAAAAGCTATAGGGTTCTTTTCCCCCTCTCTTTT
>NW_010400617.1:126725-137019 GCF_000710305.1 Buceros rhinoceros silvestris | reverse complement strand
GTGGGGGGTGTGGTTGTGGGGAGTGAGGAAGGATGGTTGGAAGAACAAAATTTTAAAGAAATCCCTAATAAAACATATTCTGTTATTCTGCTGACAAGTCCTGGCTCGGCTGATGTATGGGGTTTTTTTCAGTGTTAAGACAAGACAATAATACTACTCCCTCATTTTAGAAGATTTTTGGCAGCTTTTGCATTGTTTATAACAGTAACAGAAATTGTTCTTTTAGAAGTTCTAATTCTCCTGTCATACTCTCACAATGCCTTTATTTGGCAAAGAAAAACGTATTTAAATAATAAAGTGGTGACAAACTGACAGAAGCTGGAAATCAAAGCTAAATGACAATTGCCTGCATAGAGCACAAAAGCGTCACAGAGACAGACAGCCTTAAAAAACCCAAACAACAGCAATTTGCATTGTAAATACAATTCCGACTACAGCGAGTGCCAATATCTGCCCTTGTAATTATTCTTCTTCTTTACCTTCATGCTTCAGGCATCTGGAGATTATACATCACATCATCAGTAGCAAACCACTGCTGAGGCTTTCTTCCTAGAGAATATTGCTGCCAAGCTTTTTATTTCATTCCTATAGCAGGTTCGAGTTACAATATGAATGAGCAGGGCTCTTCAACAAAAAATACGAGCCGGATCTTCTCCCACTGTGTCAATGGGCAATACAGAGTAACTCCACAATATCAGTGCAGTTACTCCAGAGTCAGAGTTTGGACCAAAGCGAGTTTTGCCTTTACACCATCAAGCGTGGCCTCATGGTTGAGGTCTGAGACACGCTTAACTGTCCACAGGGCCCTCACCTTACAGGGAAAAGCAGCCAGGCTGTTGGCCACATGCCAACATTCGTCCATCCAATTCATGCCTTAACTGCTAATTACCAAAGAACATGGGATTCATTAATTTCCAGGAGACGAATCACTAACAGATGTGTTTAGAAGTAGGTTGCCTTGAACTTTAAAAACATATTCCTTCTACACATGGTGTGTCTTCACAATTTATCATTGCCTATTAGCTACTAACAGCTGCAGGTCGCTGGTGGTTTAGTTTCTGCTTAAGGGATGATGCCACCAAATGTCAGAAAAAGAAATCAGTAAGTTTAGCTCTCTGCAGAGAATCCAGCTCCTGTTGAGCAAGATAAGCGCTGCATTAGCTCTCAGCAGTTGTCTGGTGGTGTTTGCATTACAGAAGCAGCATGTTATGCTGGAAGGTAAATGCCTGACTCAGTATTTGCTGCCATGTCGGAAGAAGAACTTCTGAAAACTTAATAGGATCATTCATGTATCTAGCAAATTTAAGATGTCTAAGGTTATGAATATTAATACTGGGCAGATGGAAGCACTTGAGCACGTTAAGAACAACAAACTTATTTTGATCTTACTGAATAAGAAAGCAGGCGTGGCTACAAAATGTTCTCTCTTCTCCCAGCCCAGTATCCTCGGTACTGGCTGAAGACCCGAGCCCTCGAACAGTGCCAGCGCACTGCTGCGGGGAGCCTGTAGACACCGGCAGCTCGAGAATGACCTCTGTGTTTGGGCGGCTCAGGGCTGCTGGGGCAGGCAAGAAAATGGTTTCTTCCTGAAAAATGTCAGCATACTTACTGGGGTCACTGTATCCGTAGGTATTTCTGAAACACAGCTGCTTGGCATGTACTGAGCAGGTTTTGGCAGGTATCAGGCAAGAGTGAATGCCTGGACCTGACAATACGTCAGGTGAGCTCTGGCCTAGGGCAATATTGTCTAATTCAGTATTTTGTGTATTTTATTGTTAAACACACAGACTGTGTCAGGATAGTAGTTTAAACATCCGTAACTCTTTACGAGCAAATGCGAATGAAAAGCAGCAGAGAAAAGTCTGTTTTTCTTCTGATTTCTAAATGATGGCTTTTACAAAAGACGTTAGATTATTGAGAGCCTGAAGTTCTCCGAGTTCTGAGCCGTGCATATTTTAAAGATACAAATAGCCTTTTGTTCCAAGTGGACGTGTTTTACAGACTGGATACAAGACACTTCCACGTGTTTTACTGCAACAGTTTCTTCTGATTTAGTATCTACACAATTCCTTCGTTTTCTCCTGTTTCAATACTCCATCTTAACAGCAGCATTCCCAGCGAATACAGACACAATAACTATTATTTCTGTACCAAGTAACAAAACTTACCTTGTTTGATAGGCTGCTGATTGAAGAAGGTGAGAGGAGTAACCAGGAATTTGGTTTCAGCTACCTGTACCCAGTGGTGCAGAATTTTTATCGTCCAGACACCGGGTCGCAGGGGCAAATTCAGAGGAGGTTTGTAGTGAGTAAATTCGGCACTGGATTCGATAAGAATATCATACGTTGCTGCGATTACATTAACAGGATCCACCCAAATGACAGTAACGGTGACGTTGGGGCCTTTTCCCCATTTCTGCATGCCGATTGGCTCATCTGTTGGCCCGAGGAGTCCTCCAAAATTCCGGAAAAGCCTCTCCTTGGCGTCCCATTCGGTGCCAATCTGAAATCAAAGACGACACTGATGTTAACATCACCTCTGTAAGCATCTGAGACCCTTAGGTCAAAGAAGGGCTCTCAAGACACACAGATCTTATTTTTTAATGACATGAATTATGCGTAAATATAAAGGCTGACGGCAACATGACCAAAAAGATCACAATGTGTACACAAATGGTGAGACAGCCTTGAATGCAAGACTTGGTTTTTTGGTCCGATTGTCCAGTTTTGATTGATAGAAAGATTTTCTTTATCCTAAGGGTGACCTAACAGGTGACAGCAGCTCTTCTCTTCCTCCCATGGAAGCCATTAATCAAGGACCAAGCCTAGCCACCGAGCACAGGCTATGCATAGAAAAAAATAGGATCCATCATCTCCTGGGTCATGAGAAATGTACGTACATTTGAGAGATGGACCCTGTAGTAGAGACTTACTCAGTTACTGCTAAAATCAAGGAAGAGGCTTTTGCTGACTTCAGGACAAGTCACATCAGGTTCTTTACCACAATCTACCCATGAGATGCTGTCTCCCTGCACTCCCTGCCTGCCTGATGTGGGAAGTTATTTCTGGTAAACTCTTTTCTTACTGTCAAAATAGTGACATTGTTTTTTATTTATTCACTAACTAACAGTAAAGCAGCTGATTCACCATCTAGTGTAAATATTTAATGGACCTTTCTTTATCCCAGCAGCTTTCATATTTCAGTGCTCTTTATATGAGTTTTAATGGTTCACCCATAACCCACAGATGATACAAACTTACGAGCTGTTGTCATTAACACTTGTACACTACTGAAAATAAGCATCTCCAAACAGCATGAAAATGTTCTAAGTGGCCTTCTTAAGGCAACTGGAAGACCTTTTACTAGCCCAGCACTGAATCTAGCACGTGTTTCTGAGGCTGACCATTAACGAACCGCTTCCATCAATTCTCAAGAAGGCAGCCTAATGAACTGAAGTATTGAAGGCTGCACATTTGCTTTTGCTGGAAGTGCCCACCTCATCTGCCCCATGAGGTCCTGCTGCCATGATCTCAAATCAGAAGTGATCAATAGCAAGCACCAAAAGATGAGAAGAACAGGAGAACCCCTTGGCTCCTTTCGGCAAGCAGACATCTGAGGTAATTCCTTGGAGAGACATACAGATGTTTTGGCCACCTGGTACTGAAACCCCTCATAGTCCTTCAGGTTGTCTTTTGCCCTATCTCCAAGAAACAGTGTAGATGACCTAAGAGCTGGTTTGATCCCCATACAGAAACCATATGACTCTCTGAAGTAGCCTCCAGAGCATGTGCACACAGATGGGATGTCCTCTTCCAGCATATGTGGGTATCGAAGATTTCCCCAACACAGGGCTACCCTTGTCCCTAATCTTCACATGCACGGTCGAACACTGTTTTCTGAAAGTGTAACATAAATGTAGCTCATTTGCTTCAGAGATTTCTCTTCTAGATTTCATCTCATTTCATGGGAATAGGTGCTTCCAATATAATGCCAAAATCCCTCCAAATCCCAAAATAATGCCAAAATCCCCCCAAATCTGTAAAACATAACAATGACCTGATGCCTACTACTGCTGATACCTGTACTGGAAACTGTCCAGTCCCCAATCCCTTCTAAACGAATCACTGTGGTTGGCAAACAATTACAGAAGGACTGCAGGCAAAAAGCTACAAGGCCAGTAGAAAAAAACCCTACCCTCCTAAACCCATCTGTCATCATACGAATTCTTATGGATTATGGCACTGGAGAATATCAGCCAAAACGAGCCCTCCACTACTCTGCAATCAACACGGCAGAATCGCTGGTATTTCAGAGGTATTTCACCCAGCACATCAGCTAATCGAACCAGACAGCATAGCCCAGTTATCAAACCCAAGCATGACTGCCTCGAGGAGCTGTCAGTGTACACTCTCCTGACAAGACCGACTGAATATGTATGGAAATACACCGAAAAAGAAAATTGCCTGACCAGATCTTACTACCTACTCCTCCAGCCTTCATTGAGTGCAGCCATGTCACACCTACCAGAGCTCAAGGGACCAGGAAATAATAAAGCCACAACATGTGAAACAAATCTACACCCTCCTGGGCAAAGAAAAATCTGTGAGGAAGTTCTTTCCACCACATTCGATATTTCTTATTGAAGAACTCCTTGAAGAAACTTACTTTATCCTCAAGAATTAAATATTTATTCCTGACACCCAACTATTTCCCCCCTCTTCAGTCTTTCATCTCTAGGAAAAGAAATCAGGAAGTTACAGTCCCCACGCTCCAGCCTCCAGGTGACACTGCTCAATACCAGGTGGCACAAAAGATGTTGAGATGTGTTCAAGTGCACCTATGTTCAAGTTTTTTAGAGTGATCTGTAGAAGAGCAAAGGTTGCTTTTGGGGAAAAATTATCAGAAAATTGTTGGCTGGTTGTTAAGCTTTGTGCAGGCATGTTATTGTAAAACAAAAGTTACAGCCAAAGGGGAGGAGAAGAGGGGGAGGAAGGGACAATTCTCACTCTGGTGGCAATTGCTTCCCACGAGAGCCTGTCATACAACCACCAGGGTGTGCAGGTCCATGAAAACAACAGCACAAAACCAAGAAGAGCCTGCCACAGAGCAGGCACTCAGCACCACGAGGGTAAGGCACCTGGGCACCCGGCATGTCCCAGTGCCGGGGCCAAGGCCAAGGCACGGGCTGGCACCGCCTGGGGCTGTGCACCACAGCCTCAGTGAAGGGAAAGGCAGGAGCTGCACACATCTCCTGTCCTACAAGACCTGCCCTTTATGCCCAGGTTCCATCTGGGGGACCTGTTTTCCTGCGCTCCACAGTCTGCAGTACGAGCTGGTTTTAGAAGCATGGTATTTCAAAGGGAATTTTACTTCAAGTGCTAGTTAGAGGTTTATACATCTTCCCTTGAACTCTTCACAGCTGAGTTCCCAGTTCTGAGATGTCCGATTTTACAGGCCAAGAGATACTACAGTCCTATAATACCTTTCACAGCCCCTTAAAACATTGTAAATAGGCTTTCACTATCAAATGGAATACACAAAGTATGGGATGGAATCAAACGCTCACGAATATCTGACAAATTCTGAAGGGATGTGGTCCAGAAACTGATGTTTTCCACATCATTATTTTCATCACCGTGATTTTGGGCCTCAAGAGCAGGCACTGTGCACAGGGTATGTTTGGAAAGCTGGAACCTCATTGGCTTAGAACTCCTGTTTCTATCTCTGTTCAGGCCCAAGATAAAAATTTCCCAAGATAAATTATGCCTTGATTATGGGTTTGTGTCTCATTGCTCACCACAAACAGGACCATTAGGTTCACACAATGCACGCTAATTGCCTGCCACCTAGTTTATTTTATTCTCTGTGATGAATCACAAGCCTTAACAAGACCAGAAATGAAGTTGGTGTTCAACTGATACACGGTGAGCTGCGACTTTTAGCACTGTACAGCAAATCCATCTTCCGCCCTCCCTGTAGACGTTGTCATGAACCCAGGCTGGTAGGATACGTACTGTGCGCACTGTGCACAAGCCAATTTTAGGAGGTGTGGGAGTTTTATGCTTGGAAATCATCTCTCTTGGATTTCCTGTAAGTTTCTTTTATTTTACCCAGCCCAACACTGAGCGCGGGAGCCGCGTGCCATTGAAACACTATCATTAACCCCACTGGCTGTCAGGCAGCCCAGCCGGCTGGTTTTTTTCCACTTGTCTTTACACGATGTGTGGTGAAACCTGCTACTCGGGAAGCAAAGTCTGAGAAGCCACACAAAATAGCAGAGGGCAGGAAGGGCTGACTGGAGCGATTCTGTCGTCTCTGCTCAGTTTCAGTGGCGCATCAGGATCACGAATACACCTGCGAGCACATTCGATGCGCAGCATTTGTGCTCTTCCTGCCGGCCCTGTTGGTGTGAGCTGGGAGAGCAAAGTAAGCTCCCAGCTAAAGTGGCCCCATTCAGTTTTAAATTTCTGCCAGAGCACGGGGTGAAAGTCATTGAAGAACCAGCAGTTATATGTCCCAATAAGCACAAACCTAATTTTTTTTTTTCTGGTGCTTAATCTGTGAACACTGATGCCCTCATCTTAGCTAAACTTCTAAGTTTGTTCTACACTTGCTGGACTCTGACAAAGAAGTGACATTTTAACGAGCAGCAGCAGATCAGAGGCTTTCCAGCCACACGGAACCTGAGGAGGTTAATGCTGGATTTATAACAGGGTAACCGAGAGAACAGTTTGGCTCAGAGGCAGAGATATCTGCAGGCCGAGGGAAGGCAGAAAGTAAAATAAACAATTAAGAAGTGATTAAATGATTCAATTTGTATGTCCTGGTCTTTTAAAAAATGAATCATCTATGAAAGGAGGGGACATTAAAGAGTTTAGGTGATAAAAAATAATGAAAACCATTAACCAGCCACCACAAGTCTTTTTGTGCATTTCAAATACAATTTTTCCTTAGCCTGAAAGGAACTCACCAGTGCTTAAACCCTCCCCACGCTTTGCGTTTAGCCGCAGCAGGTCCTACGAGGCTGCTTACAGACCAGTCGTGGACTATGAGGCCACGAAGAGCAGCTCATTAGGATCCAAGGATCCTCCCTGCAGGGCGACACACTCCTCAGAGCTGTGGGCGCAGCGCAGCGAAGAGGCCACCGACTTCCACTGTCGGGAAGGCTCCGACTGGGCGCTGCTGCTGCAGGACATCCATCAGTCAGGTCACGCTGGCTGCAGGGCTGGTGTTTGGGGTAAAAAAGTGCTCTGGGACCAGGGGGGACCTGGCAAGTGGCCACTGAGTAAGTTCTGATCCCAGGTTTGTTTCCCTCCTACAACTGCGATGAAATCAGATGTACTCTAAGTGCTTTTGTTTGAGTTCTAGAATATTGAGATCAATCTATTTCTTTTCATCATGTAATTAGAAAAAACCTCTTCCTGCTCCCATCCTGGTTACTTTCAAAAGACAGACCCTGAGCAGGCATCAGGGCGAAAGTGAGATTAAAAGTACCAAATAAACTGCAGAAATCCTCCTACAAATCACAAGAATTAAAGCTTGTATGACTATTTATCACTGTGGGAAATGGCAAGCCTACCATCAAACACATTGATAGATGAAACACACTTTCCATCCACCTCTTTAATGGCACATTAGTTCATGGATTTGCCATGCACACCAAAACACTGAATCCTACCTAGGCATTTCTTAATTGCCCAAGAAGATGGTAATTTATGGACTTGGCCATAATGACTGGAACACATTTATTCAATCAATTTTATACCTTAATAGAAATTTGTGGCTGAATGAGAAAAATCATGAAATTAACTGCTCATTTGGTTATATCTTTAAAACAGAACACAGATGTCAGGCTCTATTAGCGGTCAACTTCCCTGATGTATTTTTGGGTACATTTTTACACTCTTATGTCAGATCCTGAGACAAATTCCTAGAAGAAATAACAGGATTTGTGGGAAATGTCAGTCGCTGCTGTGATATTTTCCTTCCTTGCTACCACATCAATATTCTGCTCACATATGGCATTGGTGCCTGACTATCACTAATTTCATGAGGGCTTTTTCTGCATACTCGAGAGGAACGCTTACCACATCCCCTTTCACATCTGGAGCTGCAGAAACATGGCATTTTTCCCAGGTCTTTCTCACAGCACTCACAACAATCACAAAACTTTAAAGTTACTGAGCCCCTTTACAAGAGTAAATACCTACAGTTTGTTCTTAAAACAAGAGGGAGTGAAGACACTTAGAGTAATGTAAAACATGAGGGTAGACCACGGAGCTGAACTGGCAACACTGCCTCCTTCAATGAAGAGGTTGTGCATTCTGCTAGAGAGTCAGTCTTGCCTAAAAATTACATGGAAATACAGTTTCCAAAAGCTGCTGAATTCGTTTGCGATCTCTCCAGAGGCTCGTGGCATGGGAGGCTACGAATACTCACCTCTGAGAACTGTAACCTTCCAAAATCGCTCGGTGGACTTGCGATCTTAAAGACTTTCTTCGGCATCACCCACGTTTCCAAAGTTTCTAGTTTACTGACAGCCAGATTGGTCGCGTGGTGTCTGATTAGGAAGCCTTGGAAACGGTCAGCGAGGAAGTAAAGGTGGACGGAAACTGGATGGCCCATGGGGTAGTAGCTGTAAAACAGCACACACACATGCTCATCAGTTACACAAGAGACACACGAAAGCTCCATTTACTTGGAGCTAATGGCTTAAGAAGCATTCACTTCAACCAGAAAATTCACCACTGTGCATTAAGATTTCAAATGTGTTCATGACTCATTATCAAATATTCTTAGGCTGTGTTGATTATTCTGAAATGTTTAAAAATGTGACTAAGAATATATGCTCATTTAGAACCCATTCCCAGCTCTGAGCTCTTTAGGAGAGACCTCTGCGTGCCAGAAAGCTCCCCTCCCTCCTGCCTCCTCTGGGTGAGAAGTGCCGCCCAGAGATACACATTGTCAGGCTGCAGCACTGCTCCCTAGGACCAACGGGGTGCGAGAAATGGCCCCACTGCTCCAAACCAGGAGCCTTCGGCAGGGTTGGTTCAGACAGATGCCTGGCCATGGCAGTGCCGCCCTCCCTCGCTCGCCGGGGACAGCAGAGGGTGCTGTGAGGCTGGGCATGGCCGGCTGGTACCACCATACCGGTCCCATCCCCAGCCCATTCCCCAAGCGCACTGCAGTGAAGGGCACCAGCCTCTGGCCCCCATTCGTAGGAAGTAAACTTCGTGGCCCTTACAGGCTTGAGGTTGCTTTTGCTATGGATTTTTTCCTCAAAAATAAACTGAAAAAAGATCAATCAAAGAGGAAAAACCTCTTATCAGAGATTTGGAAGCCTTCAGTTACAGGTTGGATTTCAAGACATTGTAGTCATGGTTTCAAATAATTAAAACCTATAGTCAATTGTCTGCTGTAGTCTTGGAAACATCTGTAATGATGTTTGTGTACCTATGCATGCATGAATAATTAAAACCATGTTATTCGTAGCGCTGAAATACAGTATTTCGCTACTTTACGGCACTCACATTAACTGTGAGACAAGTGTGTGAAACACATTTAAAAACAACCAGCATCCCAGTCAAGTCAGCGAAGTCTGACTCCCCATGCTAATTATTACATCTCAAGACATAAGCACTAAGAGGACTTGCCATTACATGAAACCAGGAACACCCAGGAAGTCTCTAGAGCTTGAGAAACAAACATAACAAGATGGGGTACAAACAGGACCAGCACTGATGGACTGAGCAAAAACACGGCAAAGCTGCACAGCCAATACCAGCAGCGATCTGACTGCTGTTCCAAGCACTAAGGCCTCCTGTTTTATATGTGTGCAGCAGTAAATATTTACAATATCCTTGAAATAGTCTGAGTAAACTGTCTCTTGGCAGCAGTGAGTAAAAATGCCTAGAGATGGAGAGAAATAAATTAAATCTCAATCACACATTGACATTGATTCCACTGAAGATGCTCTAATTTGGTACCAGAGCAGGCTGCAGGGGGCACGGCTTCCTGAGCCTGTGAGCTTGCCCTCGTTAGAAAAGCGTGCAAGGCAGCTTCTCTTAGAACGGCCTCCTGGGTGGCAGCATTGGATTGACTCCAAATGTGACCTGAAGTGGTAGAGGCTTTCCTCACAGCGCCTGCAGCAGTGTGAAATGAGCTGGGGTGGTGACTGCAGTTGTCAGCCAACTTCGTGCTGTTGTTACCCTGTCAGCAAAGGGAATACAGCCGAGGTGCTCAGCCCAAATATATCCCTGCCGTTGCTGTGCAGAGACATGCAAAATCATGAGAG
>NW_010400617.1:120412-126643 GCF_000710305.1 Buceros rhinoceros silvestris | reverse complement strand
GGAAAGAGGAAGTCTGTATATCCATACACCTAGAAAGACAACACACTATCAAGAGAGAAGAGACAGATGTGAATCATAAAGCTGAATATTATCCACCTTTCTGAGATTTAAATTGGGTGCTGACTCACAGTATTTTGAGGGGGCTCGGGTAGGTATGAAAATGAAGCCTTCCCTTCATACCACTGCTTGCAATTCCTCCCTGCACTGTTTGGTGAGGCTCCAGGAGCTATGCTTCATGCCGAGAGAGCTGCAGTCAGCAGTGGATGACATGGCTTCCCCATCTATAATCTGAGCAAGCTTGAAAAGCACCTTGACTTCCTGTGCAGTGAAAAGCTCCCCAGAAATGAAATTGATTATTGAGATAAATCATCATCAGAACACGGGCAAAGGGAATAAGCACAAAAGTAATTGTCAAATTACTTCAGCACTGGTTATACAGAGCTACCATCCTTGCTGCTGGCTTCACTCTGCAGGACAAATGATCCAGGACTTCCTGAAGTCTGCCTTTATGTCACACAAGGCAGGCATGCTACTACTGATTATTTCTATCTAATTGTTATTGATCTTTTATTGCTTTGCACCGGTAACCTTTACTGACAAAGCTGTAATAGGAATCCAGATCACTTCTCGCCACATCCTTCTAAATGGGACACTGCTCAGCACTTCCATGACTAAGTAGGAAGGTCAAGGCACATTTGGTTCCCTCTTGAGAACACAAGAGGGACAAAGTCCATCTGTCAAAGCAGAATGATCGTCTTCAGTATTTGCTGACTTAGGCTGTAGTGTTTTCTATGAGCATAAAAAAAGGCAGAGTCCAAAAAATACATTCTGAAGAAGGAATTAAGAGACTGTAAAGAAAAGCTTTAAAAGATGAACCCTCTCTGCTTTGAACACAAACAACAGCTTCAGATGTGTTTGCAGGCAGCAGAAATCTACCATGAAGAGAACCTCTTCTATGGAGGTCTAACTCCAAGAATTCTTCCTTCAAATCCCTTTTAGATGGAATTCTTCTCTGCTAGGCTTACGGGTAACAAAGGAATCCAGAATATAGCGGGTGTTTCCCTTTAAAGAATAAGGACCTTTGAGATATATATATATATTCTTACATTTTATTTATTTGCTGCTAATGGATCCCACCGGTTGCAACACTTTTGGCACAGACAGCTGTACCAAGCTGGCAAACTGAGCTTGAGCAAGCAGTTCTCTGTACTCCATGTATGCACCCACGGGAACAAACAAGCAAGGACCATTAACCTGACTGTGTTCAGATTAATTCCGAAATCCTGTCCTCTGCTTTTGGTAAGTGTAATAGAGGTGAACACGACCTCTGCTGCAATCGCATGGAGGGTTTAGGAGCTGCAGGTGTAATACACTTGCTGAAATTAACCAAGAAAATGCAGCAGTGGGGGTAGCACTGCCCAACTGGATCCTGTCAGTCTTCATCAGCCTGGAGAGGAGCTCCTTAAAAGTGCAGTAAACAGGTCACATAATGTCAGCCCTGAATAACTAGTGCTTTATAATGGGCATAAATACTCCTGGAAATAAGTGCTGTACACTTGCAGCTGCCTGGTCCTGTTTGTGACAGCATACTCCAGCCAGCACAGCCAAGAAGACGAACCTCCGCTGGTGCTCAGCAGCCCCGTCTGTGTCCCCTGAAACACCAGAAAAAGAAAGTCAGACTCCGACTAACCGGCAGCTGTTGTCTCCAGCAGCGTGGAAGGAAGTCTCCGCTCTCCGCAGGCCCAGGCGGGAGAAGGCATGGTACATGGTGAGGGCGACGTCGCTGAGGGTGTGCACGCCGTCAGGCTCATCATACACGTTCTCCCAGTACGACCGGAGGCCAGGAGTGCCAGATGGGTAGTTGCCGTACAGGTAGTAATCCAACTGGCCAATTATCTCTTGATTCACTACAGCTTCAAATTTGCGGGCAAAGAAAGTTGGCCTGGCAGTCTGCTGTGATGATACGAAAGGAAAAGATACCGGAGTGAGTTCCCGTCTTTAGCCATGACACTTTGTCCTCAGCAATGGGCTGGAGTTGAGGACCTCAACTGTTTCTCTCCATGGGCAAAGGTGACATTTTAAGTGACCATTTGTCATTAAGTGTGTTGTAAAGATTCAGATAAAAACTAGATAATTAAAGAAAATGTAGGTGTGCCAATCCCTTCGTACCAACAGTCACCCCCACTGCCTTGCCCTGGAAGGCTCTCCAAGGGCCGCAGGGATGGGGAATGCTCTTTCAACCAAGCCGACAGCCTGGACTCAGCGCAGCACTGGCCTGTGGTATTAGTGGTGGGGCAGGGAGCAAAGTGTCCTGCGACATAGGCCCTCAGAGCAGCATGCAGAGCAGCATTTTGCATGTATGGATTTGCTATGAGGTAATGAGAGGTCTCTGGGAGAGGTGCCATCTGTAGCTGAGGTTTCTCACCTCAGCTTCTGACCAGTCCCGTACAGATTTTTTGCTCTGCACCTAACACAGTCTTGGGTATATTACTGGTTTATATGCTACTCAGCTACCACTAGCTTTTAAAAAGCCTTTGTTTTGCCTGGCTCACATTTGAGCACGGATTCTGAGGTGCCAAGGAGTTCAGAAGTGCCCCAGATGGTTGAAAAATTCTTTTGAGGATGCTTAGTTTTGCTCTAAGACGGCACGTGCTGGGGGCTCCCTGATCTCCTCTTCTGCAGCTTGCTTTGTGCCTCCGTGGGAACTGCGAGCAAGCCTTCTGGTGCCGTGTGTTCGTCCGAGGGGCTCTCTCATCAGACGAGTGTCAGAAGTTGCCTTTACATCTATTCTAGTTTTGAACTTCCCCTTGCAGGTCACTTTACCCGATTGTTTTCTGAAATCTCGTCGTGGGTTGTTTTCCCAGCCTGCAGCAGGTCAGCCTTTGCAGACTGGCAGGGGGTTTTTTAAGACCTGCCATTTATTCTGTGCTGAGACTCTCCTGGGACTGATGTTTGGGGCAGCAGAGCCTCTCTTAGACAATGTCTCATTTGCTCTTTTTGTGAGTGCCTGTGTCACGGACTGCAACCGCGCCTGGTGGGCAGCACATTTCAATAAAGAAAAGATCTCTGTTTTGGAGCAGTCATCATTTTTGTGCTGTAGGGTAACACAGTCCCCATCCCACACAAAGCCTGAACAAACATGCTTTATGCAGGGAACCCTGAGGAGCTGCCCGGATGGAATTGCAAATCTGGTGACCTTGAAACAAGTGGCTGTTCATTCGTAATAGAAGATACACAGGCCAGATACAGTCTTGAGACCGAGTGCACCCTTGAGCACAAGGATTTTCTCTCATGTCTGCCTTGAGGAAACTATCACAAAGGAACCGATTAAACTTTTTAAGGAAGTCCTGCCAAGCCTGGGTGATTGAAACTTCATGACTCTGGCCCCCCGAAACCTCAAGATAAATTTAAATACAATCTTGCTGATGAATATAATCACAAAAACCGATTTGCCTTGTGCTGTGAAAGCCTCTAGCAGGCACTCTAGTCAACTTCTAAGCTTTTTTCAAGTATGAAAAACATTGCTTGACAATGAAAGCCAGGAGCTTCATGAAATCATGAAAGCATCTGAGATGGAACTCTGGAAAAAAACCCTCTGCAGTAAATTCAAAAGAGTTACCAAGTAATATTAGCACAGTGACAGATGTGTCAAGCTTCCCTCCTTTCTAGCGCTGCGCACCTACCAGTGCCAAGCAGTTCAAAGAGCTGCTTTGTGATCTCACCATGCAGCAGTAAGTCTCAAGCTGCAAAACACTGGAGAACCAATCCTTTATTCTCCTGAAATTAAGAGCAGAGCTTCCTCACAGCTCTTTCTCCATCTTGCTTGATAGTGTAAAGGCTTCCCTCCCACTCCCTGCTGCAGCCATGCAGCCAGACAGCTCTCCACAACTCGGCGGAGGGGGAAGAGCCTCTCTGCGGGTGTTGGAGAAGAGCTTCTCTGCGCGTGTCAGAGAAGAGACTGCTTCACTTACCTGGAATCGGTGGAAGTCTGCTGGTTTGAAGTCATTAGGTGAACAGCCACACCAGTCGACAATGTGCTTGTACTGACACTTGCAACCAAGTTTACGGTTCCAGTTTGTGATGCGCAAGTTGTTGTCTACCATGGACTCACAGTACGGGCTATTTTCCAGAACGGTGTGAAAGAAGGACTGCAAGAAACGCGGAGCGGATCAGTACATTCTGCTCCTCAGACTTTCATTTTCTCCTCTCACTTCAGCCCATGGGCCTGAACCTAATGCAGGCGACTTATTTTCTTTCAAATTGACAGAATTCACGAGCTCTAATCTTCTGCCATGTATGCAAAGCACTCTGTATGTATGCATTCCACAGAGCATGAAAAACTCACAACACGCTACAGACCCAGCCAATCTACAACAACACATGGTCAAGGCCTTGCTACAATAACCTGGCACAGAATAATGCAATGACCAGCTTTGGGCATAGGGAGTCCAAAGGACTCCAGGCAAGGCATCAGTGCCATTTTTATTTAGTCTGTATGAGCAATTCTAAGACATTCCCATTATTTCTCTTCTGTAAGTTACTCTCTGGTCTATCAGATTTAGGACTATTTTCCTCAGCGATGTGTAAATGGTGTATCTCAAGCTGTTCCCTAAGACAAGTCTCAAACCTTCACCATCACCCTGGTTACTATGAAAACCAGTCTTGGACAGCTCTTCCATGGGTGTCTCTATCTCCAGCTCTCTGAAATGTGTTGCTAGTTGAATGGCCTTGCTCTGAAATAGACAGTTCACCCTAGGCACCAGAAGGGCATTCTGCCTCCCGCAATTACGTCTGAAATCGTAAGTCTTTATTTGCTGCCTCAAGACAGCAAGGAATTCCTATTGGGTTATCCTAATTATATCATCATAATAATAGCCATTACATAAATCATGTGTAATGGGGACTGATACAGCAGGTTAACAGGCCAGTGGAGGCAGGGTCATTTTAAGAAACCAGCTATGTATCTTGCACAGAAAACCTTGCAGAAAGAAGCTACGGAATATGAACCCTATAACAGAAGATTTTTACAGCAGTGACTTATCCTTAAAATCAGCAATGGTAAGACCTATAAATAACCAGCATAACATTAGCATGGCTGGCCCCCAAATAATACCCCTACCCTTTTTAATGTTAAATGACAGCCCAGTGAACATGGATTTTATGCTTGAACTGCTTGGTTAAACCCATAAAGGCATCCATTCTCATTCAAGCGAGAGAAAAAAAAAAACCCTACCCAATTACCCATTGCCCTGTGTCCTTCTATAACGATACAGAAATTTCTCCTAGATAATGGATGAAAAGGTTATCGGAGTTGAGAAAAAAGGTGATTTTTAACAGAAATGGGATTAAAGCAAGATTATTCAACATGTGTGTGGAATAATAAAACCCTACCAAAAGATGACAATCGCTGCGCTCCACTGCAAGCTAATTAGCCTAGATTTGCAAGATCGGTCTCATCGATCCCTCGAATTGTTCAGAGGCCACTAGCAAGGAAGGAAGTTATCATTTTAAAGATTGTCATCAGGTCTTCCTTGGGATGGCTGCACGCTACCTATGCTGGGAGCAGAGCCTGACGAACCAGGGGTGCAACGTAGCAGCTGAGGCAGGGGCAGCACCGCCTGCCAACCCGCCAGGCTCTGTGCTCTACCTGTAAATACCGCACACCTCCCTGACACACTGCTGCACACTACACGAAAACCCGTCCTGGTGTGCACTCCCCTTCTGCATCACTTGTAGCCACAGCCTGAGTGATCTAAATGATTTGTGACTATGCCTTCTAGCTGAGATTTGAATGGAACAATCAACCTTTGTTTGTAGGGGTTTTATTTTTAAAGAAAAGGGCTGGATAATAGCGAGAAAAGCTACTTATGAAGACAATTCACCATCTCTAATAGCCTTCAAAGGCTTTGTGAAGGAACAGTTTGCAAGCAAAGGGCAGCTAGAATTTTGGTTGTTCAGTAATAGATTATTAGGCTTAAAAGTATAAAACAAAGCCACTCCTTGCAAAAAAAGTCCCACAAACAAAGCCACTAAACAACTGCAAAAGTGGTTCTAACACTAAAGGATTTACTCATTATGGGAGTAAAATTCTTATTAGCCACTGTGGGGTGATCCAAAGCTCAACGAAATCAGGCAAAAGCCACTCTGACTTCGGCGATCTTTGGGACAAGCACAAATGTTGTGGTTTTGAGCCCAGAGAGTGATTGCTTTGAATACACGTACCTCAGCAGG
>NW_010400617.1:119544-120289 GCF_000710305.1 Buceros rhinoceros silvestris | reverse complement strand
TATGAGTAAAATCTCTTCATCTTTGTTACCAGATCGTCATTAGAAAAAGTGACATACTCCACAAACTTCCTGTTCAGGAGAAACCAGTCCGACCCTCCATCAACTGCAATTCCCTCTGGGATCCGCCGGTCCCCCAGGCGCCACATGTGCGTATCGCACTCCAGGAAAAGCCGATCCAGCCCTTGTTTTCTGATAAACCTGAGGGAATACAAAGGCAGTCTTTAAAGGTTAACTTGTAGTTTGTTATCATAACTAGCTCTACAAACAAAGAAGCTTCTTTCTCAAACAAAAAAGGATAAAAAGGTGACTTGTTTGTATTTCTCTTCCACTAGAAATAACGTAGAGAGGTTTAACAAATGATTAATGGGTTATATAGTCAGTTATAGAGGCAAAGATTAACAGATCGCTTTTAGACGTCATTCACACCTTCTGCTGTCCTAAGACAGAACTGTACCCGTGAAAACCTGTAACGTTCATTGGCTCTTAAACCACTGCAGAAGAACCGTGAGATGGACGAGAACTACTCACAACCTGTGTGATAGGTCTCTTCTCTACGTAAATACACAGTTTTTGAAAAGCAGCAAAACGTACGGCAGCCCAATTTTCCCCTGTGTTGTTATTCCACCTGTTTTTCTGTTGGGGTGTAGTTAATTCAGCAGAAATACAATTGCAGTGCTCTTTGCTATAGAATGAGTATGTTTGCTCCATTTTCAAGTCTACAGGCAACGTTTTGTTACTGCTGAAC
>NW_010400617.1:114893-119419 GCF_000710305.1 Buceros rhinoceros silvestris | reverse complement strand
GCTGAACCATGAATAAGAGGAGCAACTGCAGAACGGTGAAGTTATGTAAATAAACTACTTGAGACCAATATAAAAAGAAAAAAAGAGTTGGAAAATCAATCTGTGTTTGAAAACACTTTGGACGGGGTGCCCACACACGTCCTGAGACTGTCTGATCCAAGTTTCTATTTGTCACTCCATTTTCAGGATTATTTCCCAGAAAGGGAAGCAGGGCAGCCATGAACTCGCACACGCCTCTGCAAGGGGGGCTGCGCGCGGTGCGTGCGTTGCTGTGTTGACTGCGCCCCCCGGGTTCTGAGCAGTAACAAACGCTGGCTACCCAGACCGAGGTGGGACTGGCATCCACAAGCCCACACTTCTCACTGGCTGCAAGGGCTGCAGGCGAGCAAGAGCTGCAGGCGAGCAAGAGCTGCGGCACCTCCAGCGAGGAGGACCCAGACACCTGTGTCTCCTTCCTGAACACCAGAACGCTACGCCAGGGTCTTAGAAGTGTTTTAGGCTTAGGAAGTCAAGATGACATTTTAGCGGTCCTGGAACACCTGCAACTGAAGGAAGGGGAAGAGAAAGAAAAGTTAAAGAACAGCACCAAAGCTTTCTGGACCCCTGCATCTGGGAAGATGAGAGCTAACCATGCAGGCTAACTCATGGTTGAAGTTTTGTTCTATACCCATCAAAGAACTGACACACAATTATGAAATGGTGCATATTAATTTTCAAAAGGACCGTAAATGACTTCAGGGTCTATGTCCCACTGATAGCTCGGTCTTTTCTCGCAGTATGCGAAGAAGAGCTCCTCTGTTAACACAGCCAAGCAGAAAATGTGTAGATGGGAATGGAGGAATTTTTCTTTCCATGAACAAGTTTCTAATTTCATGTTCCATTATGAAGGATAATAGAAAAGTCTTGCAATTTTAATGCAGTACTCTGGAATGTAATCTTCAAATTCAATATTTATGCAGTTATCTCCAAATCAAATATTAATGTGCCTGAAAGTTTGGTCATTTATTTATTTCCCTCAAAACTAAATGCTCATTTGAGTTAATTATTTCAAGAAAATAATAGAATTTTATCGACCATATTTAAAGGGGAACGTAAAGTTCTTTCTTTTCCATGAAATAATTTCTTTCAACTGCTATCCCTACCAATTTATCATCCTTTATTCCCATTTTCAAATGAAATTTCTTTCACTGCAACAGAAACCCCCAAGCAAAGAAACCCACCTGACCATTTCAAAACTGCCTCTACTTATAAACTCCCTCAGCCTATATTACATGATACGGCTTACAGCTAATTAATACCAGAAAGCCTAGTTACGTAACTTAACCCTTATTGTCTGAGATTGGCAACAGGAGAGTATGGCCACCTCAATCAAGGTGAGGTGGTCTCGGCAAATCTAGGGATCTCACAGCCTCGCCCTTTCCAAAAGAGCTGGCAGGCTGCTTTTTTTAATATGCACACAATTCCACGACTTGTTTGAGCTAATGGCTTGGACAAGCAAGTCTTGGCACATGCAGTGAAATAAGACAATTCTTGGGGGCATGAGTGTTTTCACAACAAACCTCAGCTCTAAAATCCTATACAAGGTTATCGGCAGAAAACTAGAGGTACTTCCCAACCATTCATCCTCCAGCAAGGCAGCGTAGCTGAACTGCAGACCAGTAACACCTTTGGAGACCTGCAAAGAGATGACCCTTTTGCTCGTGCTTCTTGAAACCTTCCTAGAAACGTGCCGGGTTTTAAGTATCAGTAACGACCAAAGAGGAAGCAGGCATTTGTCAGAAGCCCACCCTTACTGGGCTCCTTTGCACAGTCATTACACCCAAACAGAACAACTCCTAAGCACAGCAAATAGTCTCCTTTTAGCTAAGAATCAGTAATTAATACAAGGGGCTTTGAAGACACAGCTCTCCATTGGACAGTTGCTTGCTATCCATTCATGTTCCTTGGGAGCCAAGGGGACCACGTATCTTTTAGATGTGCTAGAAGCTAAATGATCCTGCCTGAGGATGCAGCGGGTTGCCCTAGCAAGCCCAGGCTGTACTGCTAGTAGAGAGAGCTGAACTGCAACCAAAGTGGAAAACATGAGTGAGGCTTTTTTTTTTTTTCCCTCCAGGCTCTCTTCTGGGATGGCTGATGCTCACACCTACTCAAGCAATAGTGATTTTGGCACTCAGGGAGGCAAGAACTTATTCCAAGCATGTTGGGTATTGCCTGAGGGAAAGGGAAAGGTGCTACTTGTACACCATGTAGGCCCTTTCGAGAAATCAAAACCTCTGAAACACTACAAACAGCTCACGACGATTCTTCACTAGCCATCTGGCAATGCTTGCAGCAGCCATCTCTGAAAAGGAAGGTAAGAAGTTGGAGGGCAAAAGCCTAACCCTACTGATTTGTTTCTAGGCTAATACTGTATTTCATTAGTTCATGATTCTGCTCAATGTAACACCTAACCAGTGCATTTGAGGAAGGCATGCCAAGCTTTAGAGGGAGCAATGAAATGCAAAAAATGGTGATTTTCTCCTCAAGTTGTTCTCTCTTGGGTTTTACAGGATACCTAGCAGGTAACTCCCAAATTAAAGTAGAAAAAATGGATTAGTAACAGCATTTCATTATCCTCTGGCAACTGCAAATGCACTTGCCAGGACAAGGACATACAATTGCACCAGGGTGTGGTTAGCCAAATACAACGGAGATCGCTATCAGGTGAAGATACCAGACCTTGCTCCTGATCTGAAACAACAGGAGGAAAAAAATGATGGTAAGAAAAGAGGGTTAATTGGGAGAAAATAAAATTAAGTAGACTAGGGTTAAGAAAAAGCCTGTGAATTTACCTGTATTTATTTCACACTCCATCTCAGACATTCTATGCTTACTCTTAGTCCATTTTAACTCTTCCTAAAAAGCCTCTGATTTTGAGCAGCCTGGATTACACTTGCAAGTAAGCAGCAAGCACAGCACAACGTGAACGCATCTTGTCAGCTGAGCTCAGCAATCGGGCAAGCACACACGAGGAAGGTGCTGTCTGCGCCCTGACTGTGTGCGGATGCAGCCTCGGGGTTTACATGGTTCTGGACGGCTATTTTTAGACTGTGTTAAAAAACCCTATTGCCTCCAGCACATGACGTCCCACACTGGGTGAAGATAGTTTACTGTCCGGACAGCTCACGACTGCAATCCAGCATGAGTAGGGAACTCTCTTACTGTGTAGTGTATTTAAATATTTATAAACGCGTTTCAGATGAGACTCCGGGATTGTAGAACACATAAAGCATTTGTAAGATAGTTGGCACACACTCCTACAACAGTAAACACAGAGCTCAGCTCTTCTTACCGTGTGTTTTAACTACTAATAAATATTGGTGCACACTTAATATCAGCAAAAATATCACAATCAAGTATCAGACTCTCAGATTATCTTTCTCCAAGTGACATCGCATACAACAGCAACTCAGAGACCCCTGCTCCCGAACACTCACACTTGTGCAGTACATAAGACAGAGTGAAGTCTGTCTCTGAGGTCTATGAATGAATAAAACTTTCTTAAGCATCAGAGGCTATCAGATCACTAAATGTTACTTATCAGTAACTTCATCACTAACAGGTCTTTGTCTGGAAAGAATAAATTTGTTAAGGTGAAAAGGTTTCTTCCTAAATGCTTCCTGTTTCTGGCCTCTTGCCTAGAAAACCTCCCATTGACATTTCCCTGTTAACCAGGTGCACCTACCAGGACCTCATCATCATTATTCACTATACCAGAGGAAGAACTAGAATAAAAGTTAAACAATACATCAGCGACACAATTAATCTCACGTTGAAAGTCAATGTCAAAGCAAGGACCTGCGGAGCTTGGTGCTGCACTAGCACTTTATTCATGTTCTCCATAATGTTTGTGGACAAACTGCACGTTACTTTGACTCTATTTGTTCCTCTTTTAACTCTCTTCAAGCAAAAAAATCGAAGAAGTCAGTCAATTTTGGTAGGAAAAGTGAAGTAAATATTTTTACAGATGAGAAATGTGAGAGGCTCTTGCCAGCAGTGTTTGCACAGGCACCTTGTAAACACTTACTGGAGTCAATCAGTTGGGAAGCATAAAACAATAACTTGCAATTTAGGTGACCAAGTAAAAAGTACAGAACAGTAATTTGACAATTTGAGTTCAATATTTGCAGCAAGTAATTTGTGAGCAATCTCTAGGCTACAATGTATCTTCATAAACCAGTCACTGAAAAATTCTTTGTAATAAGCAAGTCATGAAATCCAAACCTGCACAGAGCAGTTTTGTTCCCTGCCTGCTGCCGCCAGAAATCCTGGCTTCCACTGAACGTGATGGATTTCCAGTTGACTGTGACACAACCCTCACTTCACCCCATTTCCAAGAGTAACTATTCCATTACGGGTTATACAGTATTCAAAAGATCTGAAATAATTAACAATTGGATATTTAAGCACAATGTCTATTCTGTACCACATAAACATCCATTTTTCTGAAGATTAGATCTCGCAGTATGTTTCCCAAGACCTCTTCC
>NW_010400617.1:97495-114745 GCF_000710305.1 Buceros rhinoceros silvestris | reverse complement strand
CTGAAAGCCTCCAAGCCTGACCCTGTTCTCTTGAAATGGAGTGGAAGCTTGGAAAGGGGAACAATGACAAAAAGAAATAGCACCAACTTAGTCTGTCAAGATGAGGAAGATTTCCTCTTGGTATGCCAGGCAGTTGACTGTGACACAACCCTCACTTCACCCCATTTCCAAGAGTAACTATTCCATTACGGGTTATACAGTATTCAAAAGATCTGAAATAATTAACAATTGGATATTTAAGCACAATGTCTATTCTGTACCACATAAACATCCATTTTTCTGAAGATTAGATCTCGCAGTATGTTTCCCAAGACCTTCCTGCTGTTTCAAAAACCTACGAGAAAACTCTCAGCATAGATAAAAATGATGGACGAAAAGAGAGGGAGGAATAAAAATTGTAACCTGTTTTCCAGTGTGTTTAATCTACAGAATCCTAAATGCAAATGTATGAGGTCAAAGCAGAATTCATATCTTTCCTTAATTCCCTTATGACGAAGAAATTATCATAAACACAATACTGTCCTAACAACCCCCCAAGTTTTAATGCCGGTGCACAAACAAACATCAACTATATCATAAAGAACTTCTCTCTTGACCGGATTTGCTATAGTGACATTTGGCTTATTTCACATGCAAAAGCCAAACCGCATGTTAGCACACAAGCTGAAACACCTTTAGTAGCTTTGACCGCTGTGCTAAATGCTCCGAAGCTAACCAGGAACACGGGGAAAACTTACTTTTAAAACATGGTTAGTGTTTGTCATTCGCATCTCCATATGCCCTACAACAGAAGGGCACCAGACCTTGTGGAGCAGCAGAGCACGGGGGCATGTGAACGGAGGGGCAGCCAACGCCACCCCGGGGGACCACCAGCTACCCCTCGGCAAGGACAGCACAGGCTCTGAGCTTGCAAGGACGGGGATTCAATTCGGAGCGGAAAACACAGGTGACACAGCCATGAAATGTAAGCCAGCACTGACAGATGCCGGTAGTGACATTTCCTGCAGTTCTTGTGTTCCCGAGTTCTTGCAAGTCATCGTGAGACCAAACAGCTCTACTGGAAGGATTTTCAGAGAGTCCACGATAGCCCAGTTATTTCCAGTGCATGTTTAAATAGGTATATGCTCAGTGTGCAAATAAATCTGGGGCAGACAACTGCCACAAATGCGGGACGATATAAAGTTTAGATCATCTTCAGTGTAGCAAAAAATGGTAGAGTATTTTGACAGGCTCTTTCAAGTTACAAGTCTACCTTGAAATATTATGTTAAATATGGCCCTTCTCAATCAATGGCATCTTTACGGAAACCAAATGTATGTGGCATTCAGGGCATTCCACATGAGATGCCGTTGAAAGCAAATGAATACGCGCATTGTATCTGGTCATTATTCCCTCTGCATATGGACATCATTAGATTTTTCAAGCTTTACAGCAGGTGCCTCATACTCTACATAATTTGTTTCTGCCTCTTGCATATGTAATTTTATTAGTATATCTATTTAATGCTTTAGTCATATCACATCTTTTCATTATGTTTAGAAGAAATTCCTCAGGATACTTTCTCCTCATCCACCTTTTCCTAAGCATTAACTTCCACTGGTTTTGAAAAATATTACATTCCATCTTCTGGAAATCTCTTTCAGAGAAAGTCTTAAAAAGCCTTGATGCTTCTCAATATTTTCATGTTGCAGGTCAGGGAGCAAGCTCTTCAAGAGCTCCAAAAATAAAAAAAACCTGTAAAATTGTTTTTAGTTGTAGGATGCTTGTAGAGTCTATTTATTGCAGTAGTGACTCTTCTAGGAATTGCCTTGTTTTGACAACAGTTCCATATCGTCCCTTGTGAGCACAAGGCTCTTTTAAAGGGACTTTCAAAGACCTCCCTGTGGATTTCTTTCCACCACTCTTCACCTAAAATATCTTTTAAGGAACACTGGAATGATTTTTACAAGGACAAAAATATAATGGCTTCCTCTCATAATCAGGGAGGCCACAACTCAAGTCATCTTCTTTTTATATAAAGTAAGAAAGGCTGGAAGAAGCCAGAAAGGGGACAACACAACTGTGAAGGACAGTGTTAATGAGGAGAAAAAACCAGCACAAGAAATGAACTTAGATACATCGCAAACTTTCAATGGCCTTTTTCTTTAGCTGTTAGTATTCTGCCTATGAGCTCCAGATTCCTCCAAGACGTCAGAGCATCCAGCCTTCACAGCCTGTTTATGCTGCTTCCCAAATGGCTACTGTGGCAAGGTTTCCAGGAAAACAAAGACACAAACAAACAATCTTTCCCTTCCCCTTGTTGAAGATGTCACATTTGACTGTCTTTGTATTTTATTATATGTCAGCCAGGTGCTGCTCCTGCCAAACCCCCAAATCTTCCAGGTGTTCCAAACTGTAATAGCTTATAGAACCACTGGGTTATTCTTCTCTTGTATTAGTCTAACACACTGAAAAAGAGGAAAAAAAATGTGTTGCCCACTTTCTATGTAACGATTCCAGCCATTGCATGCACTTTGATTTCATACATCTGGCTCTCTAAGGAAATAATGCTTCTCCAGCTGAGTTAAGGAGCCTGTTCAGGTCCATTCCCATTTCTGAATGGGAGCGGCAAAATCAGAGCAATGCACTTTTTAATGATTTCAGCATAACTAAAAGAAAACTTCACGTTATAAAAGGAAGCCTGGTTCCTTTCCTTATCTGGCAATAACCCATGTACTGATTGTGAATATGGCTTGAATACAAAGTACATTGTAATCGAGCTGTATAAGCATTTCAGTTTTAAGATGGCTCTTCTAATCTTTCTCTCTCACTTGTATGATCCAAAGACTATGATGAATTGAAATTCAGAGTACCCAGTTTAGAAAGCAGACAGTTGAAAAGCTTGTTGTTTAGGAGCCATTATTCATCCACAAATTAAAATAAAAAGTAGCAGCAAGGGTTATACATTGCTTACAGAGATATTTAAATGCTGAGCTCCTGCATTATTAGTTCACATGTTTTTAGAAAAACACTTTGGAACAGCAAAATTATTACTGTACGTGGGGCAGCACTCAGCCTAGTCCAGTGTCCTTTCCCTTATCATAGCTTCAACTAGCCATTTTAAATAAAAATTCCTGTTCCAACTTGTTTTGAGATAGGATGTCCCAAGGGAGCTTTCTTCTATTGCCCAATAACTTGGAGACTGGCCTGTGTCCTAAATCCTTTCCAAAAGCTGTCTTTTTTTTTTTTTTGTAAGCTTTTGTTGCCAAACCTTGAAGCTGATGCTTCTCTGCTAGACCTTACTAAGCTCTTGGCCACACCATTCACCCCTTGGGATATTTCTTTTCCACAGGGCTGTGACGAGGCAAAGCAAATGGCAGAATTTAAAAAGTATCTGGAAAAATTAATAGAAAAAAATAAATCATCCCTTACTCTTAAATGAGCAAGTCACCAAGTTTGGCTGTGGAAATTCCCCAAGCAAAGGTCACAGGAGCCTGGGAGAATATTGTAAGGAAGCACCACTACCCGCCTCTTCTCCTGCTCCTCTGGGGACACTGGCTGTAGGCAGCAAGACAGGGGGTGACCGCCTAGATGGGATCTTCGGTCTCACCTCACCTGCCTGTGCTTATACAAAGTATTTCAGCACAGAGGATTTCATCATTCTAACTGCAGGGACAGACCTCGCCAGCAGGACCACAGCTTACACACCTTGGGGCATAAAATGAAAGTCAGTCGGAAACTGGGCGTCAAATGGGCACTGCAGACAGTACACGTAGCGGTTTAGCAAGACCGATTTACCAGCCCACCGAAACACCAACGGAAGGGGTTTTACCAAATGCCAATATTAGTCAGAGGCTTCCGCTGCTGCTGGCTTGGGTCTTGTCTCTACAGTTCTCTGGGCTATTCAGGAAGAAGGGAGCCACTCTATCTCCCCGATAGAAATTTTGGGGTGCTGCCAAGGGGTGACATGAAAGGATCCATTCATGCAGTGGTCAGCAGTGGGAGTGCTTATGGGACCTGGGGACTACACAACCACAGCAGACAGGGACAGCAAATCTGCACTCATGTCCCACACTATGTTCCCTGATGCACAGAGAATTTATGGTAGAAATCCAGGAGAAAAAATAAAACACAGCGACAGTCTGTAACAGGCTGAAAAGGTATTTAGTTGTTTATACAAAGTCAAAGGGAACCACTGAACTAACAAATGGGTTGTTTTTCCTGGGAGGGGAGCACAAGTGGCACATTAGCTCATTTTATTATTGAATTAATACCAGATTAGTGTGTTTAATTGATCTAAAATGTTCTACCCCAGTTGAGGTTGTCATATTCAAACCAGCTTGATGCAGGCATGTCATAATTCATTAGTTATTTTCCTTAGCCAGCTCAGGGAATTTGAGAAGAATAAGGCGCACCAGAGGAGCAAAAAGGCGTAAGAGACCAACCGCTTTTCCCTGGCTGTTTCCCTTCCCTTTGCTGTTGATCACTATTGCCAGCTAGAGCTGAGCCTGCCAGTCACTCTGACACTTCACATTTCCCAAAACAGAGACTCTCCTGTGAAATTTGACGACTCAGGTTTAAATATTATTCCTCACTGTATTTTTTTTTTTACTACCTGCTATCTGCATACTCAAGATGAATGCTTACAAGGACTTCATTTAAACTGGAATGTGATTGATAAATCTAGTGACAAGGGCAAGAGCAGCCAAGAAGTGAGAGAAACCTGTGCGTTATTCTACCCACCCACTGTGCTGAACAGGCAACTCACTGTGTCCACATACACTATTTGATCCAGCCTCACGATGCGCTTGACATTTTACACAACAAAGAGATGACATTGTGATCAAAGCAAAACAAAAGAAAATTTTTAGGTGCAAAGCCCCTGGGACTCAGCATATGGAATTGCTGGAACTGTTGAAAGACTGCTGTAACAAAACTAGCAATAAAGAGGAAAAGAGGAGCACTGCAGCGGTCTGCAGATCTCCAACCTGCAGAAGTTGTTTAAATCTTTGGAAATATGTTGTTAGGTCACTGCTGCTCTCTCAAACCACAAAGCTCTCAGTATTACTGATGTGTTCTGGGAAACAGCACATTCTGTTCTCCCGGAGACCTGTGCAGGGCAGATGAACCGACACTGATCCAAGGATGTGAGAAGTACAGCAGATCATGATAACTGTCCAGCCGCCATCCTCACCCTTGCTAGCCTGTGCTCCCATACGGCACAGGCTCCCACACCTTGCGGAGACGCTCTGCTTGCACAGGGCTTTGCTGTGGACCCCAGCTAGCTCAGGCCTCGGTCACTGGTGCGGCTGGGACCGCCTGGGGCAGGGAAGTGCTGTTGTGCGGGACAATTACCATTTGCTTCCAAAACACTGATCTGTTCCAAGCCCCAAGGAGGAAGCAAGCATCAGTCTTGCACACTGTCCACCTTCCCACAAAAGCATCTTTGCAATCTGACCTGGGGTGGAGCCGTTCTGCACCAATAAACACCTCTCCTCATTCGCTTTTCTTTCCTGGACTAGGGATTTCTTCACTCAGGTAACGCTGGAAAGCCATTGCTACGCAAGAACTCTCAGTGCCATGGTTAAAATAAGCTGAGGAAAGGGACAGCTTACCTTGCATTGTCCCTCCCATGTGATTTCAAGAAGTTCATATCACGGTATCTGGACAGGAATGCTACTAGCTGGTCATTTGTCCTGCAAGAGAAAGTCAAAATATGCACAAATTACACTGCGAAAACTGCTACATGTCTATAGAGTAATTTATATACTTATTGTTCTCATTTGGGGGCCATCCACAGACTCTTCGAAGGAGGCAGTTGCTGAAAACACTTCCATCCTGCTGCTAAACTTCACAGGCTCCCTTTACTCAGGAAAGCATACTTGGAAAGCAGCACAGCTTTATTACATCTTAATGAATTTCCTATCAACTCCTGGCATGTGTTTTAAGCATTCTAACTGAGGATGTATTAAGTAATACTGCTCAGCGCTTTTTAAGTACGAAAATCCAGCTGTGCGATGACTGCATCAATCATCCCCCGTTTTACGTGCTTTTCTAGATCTTTCCTAGGGAATTTGGTTAGTATCTATGGGCATTTTATTTGTTTTCATCCTTGTTATAGAGAAGAGACCAAGACTGGAATGCATAAAGCAAGAGAATTTGGATGTCAAAATGCCAATATAATTAATACGAACAAAAGAATTTAGAAGGTTAATTCCAATTAGTGTGACTGGCAATCTGACACCAGTATTTTCAAAACTTCAGCTGACATGTCCAAGAATGCATTTACACTTGACAGCTTTTGTGGTCTGTTATTTCCTTAACAATGGAGCAAAAATGTTCTCTATTTATCTAGGTCAGCATATTCAGGAAAACTGAATAAATCATATTAAAAAGATCTTCATCCCCTGAGCTGCAGTCAAAACCACAACATTACAGATACACCACTTAAGCAGTGGTCTGTAATGGGGCTGACGGCAGAAAAACTGAAGATAAAACTGCTGTCATAGAACTATATCTTGAAAATATTTCATTATTATAAGACACAGAAAACCAAGTTAAACAAGAGTCCTGTACAAAATACGTTTAACTTCTAGGGTCAGGCTGCAACAGCTTGGAACTGTTATCAGCCTGGTAAACTATCTCCATAATCTCACTGATTTAATCTGGACCAGATGCAGTACCTGCCTATCAACCAGCCTGAACCACCAGGCTGTAGGAGCCTGAGACCCTCCTCCTATGCTCACTCGTGTGAGCTGTAATACCCCCCAGGGTCAGACTCTGCATCTCAATTTGGGAACCTCAGAAAACTGCTTTCTGTCTAGTAAACTGTGCAGATTTCCACATTTGCTGCTCCAGTGATTCTCCATCTTACTGGGATGAATAGGCATTTAGTGAATTTACTCAGCAATGCTTCCACATGAAATGGTTTCAATGGCTGACATCTTCGGGTGAGTTTCTAGGCGAAAGCCGGCACGCAAAGATGATCTTTAGAAATACAACCAAGCTGAGAAGTGCTTGAGCTTTAATTTCCTTACAGGATAAAAATCAAATCAATTGAAGTAACAAATAAAACAACAACATTTCTAGACTGCTCACCAACCTGTATTGCACTCTTCAGCAGTGCTCTACCAAGTGTATTTGGACTCGGGGCTGCCAAACAAACCTTTCAATGCTTCTCACTCTTCAGATAGCGCTTGTAAATGCCCGCATGATGTTTTTCTCTCAAAATAATTAATAATTGACATTTTCTCACTTCTTGAAAACATCGGTGGCATCCTGGTCCTATTTTTTATATGATTTATTTTAAAAAAAGCTGTGCTTCTTTTCATGTGTTGACAACGTGGAAATAAACCATCCCATTTCCATTTGGTAAAACTTTCTAGTTATTTGACATTTAGATTTATGCGGTCAACCAATTCTGTGCTCAGCATGGGAGCACACTGAATTTCTATTAAGCTTTCATTCAAACTGCTGCTTCTGGCCCCAATATCATGAGGATGCTGCACATCACCTCCGAATTATTCCACCACATGACATTAAAAAGAAAATCAAAGGTATTGAACACGTCATAGATGCTAATGCAGTTGCTAAAATCCTCCTCAGCTTTCCGAAAACTTCACCTTCAGGAGTATATTTCCTAAATGCCTCTGGCACAGATTGCTACCACATTTCTTCAGGTATGGTGGCAGCAGAGGCTCCACACCATCGCAGTGCCTCTGGCACCAGCTCTTTACAATGCCTCTCACCCACCTTCTGAGAAATACTAAAGACATGGGCCTATTTTTGCTGTAAGGCAGGCAATGGAAAGCTGAGATTTTCAGCTGAAGATATCACTGGAAGCAACATCAACTCCACACTGCTAAATTAAATTCTGCTATAGCTCCACGAATTTCAGGGGTAATTCACTGAACATAAACCTGGCACAAATTCTTGTACTAACCATCACGGTATAACAGAAAGTAACAAGTTCCACATTTCTAGTATTTCCTTCCTAAGAAGGAAATAAAAAAGTCACAGGGGTAGGGAGAGTAGTTCATGCTACTGATTAAAACACACTAACATACATATTACATTCCTATCAGTTTTCCTAGTGTGTAACTAGTGTGTAACACAGTTGGTGCGTGAGATGAGACTGGAGCTGATGGATGCATCCACACAGCTCCCACTTTCACTTCCTTTTGATATGAAGCTCACTCGGAGGGTGAGGCACAAGGGAAGGATTAGTCAGTCGGTTACCTGTGCCATTAGCAGGGAAGGAGGATGATGTGATAGTAGAGGCTGGAGAAAAATGTGCAGTTTTCAGGTGTGCAGCGCTCGGAGAAAAACGGGAAACTAATCCTCCAGTGAACTCAAAGTGGGGAGAAAGCTCGTGTGTGTGAGAGGACACCCCTGGAAAGATGACAAGTGAAGAAGACTGATGGGGAAACAAAGTGTTTAACTTCACTGATGTAGGTTTAGTGTTAAGCAAGGGCAGGTATGCCAGCAGGGCTGGAGGGTCCATCTCCACCAGGACTTTTCTGAGGTCACCTCAATAAGGTCCTGCTGCTCCCTTCTTGCAGCAAGGGTGGATGGAGGGAGCAAGAGCAGCGCACTGCTGAGACGCTGCATAGCAAAAAGCCTCTCATGGGGTCAGGGTCAGACGATGGGAGCACTCAGCCCCACAGGCGGGGGGCTCCAGCTGGTGACTCAGTCCATGGCACTGATCAGCCTGGGGAAGTGTCTGAGCCCCTGGGATGGGGCTCCTCCCAGTGTTAGGGTCAAAACTAGAGTTAGAGGTACAAGAAAGAGAAAGGTCCGACAGCAAGAAGGGAACTCGTAGATAATGCCAAAGCAAAGCAAGGTCTGCTAGTAGTGTTTTCGCATGAGCAGCCCCTGGCCTGGGACCTAGGTGTCCCAGGGTGTGAGCAGGCTAACCAGGCGCTCAGTAAGCACATACACATGCTGAGCATTGCAGTAACTCCAGAATACGATACATACACTGGGGACTGACACGGAAAACTGGAGAGAGAAACCCTGAGTTTATGTTTGCACTGTCTGAACTCGCTGGCAGGTCTGGCCGGGAAGCGGTACGAGCACATCCCTGCGCACAACCACGGCCAAACACCGCGGAGAGCAAAAGGCTGTGCTGGGCTTGCTGATTTTAAGCAAACCCTCCAAATCCTGGTGACTAATCCAAGCAAAAAGCAGAGAGTCCCTTAGTTTACAGCTGTGAAAATAGATTAAGACAGACTTTGGAGAATCTGAGAAAAGGAAAACAAGTGATTGTTTCTTTTGGAACAGAGTGAAGGCTAATACAAACGTCCTTGTTCAGCAAGGTATTTTAACAGCGGGGCAACCTGAAGGATGCAAGGAACAGCAGTTCCCTCATCGGGACTATTCATATCTCAAAACCTACACACTGGCATAACAATTTGGCTAGGTTAGATCACAAATGCAGAAAGTTTTAGCAGCACAGAGGTAGGGAAACAAGATAGTTTGACTCTGTGAGGGAATCAGATGAAGGAAAGAGCAACTGCTCTGTTGGATTCTGGGGCTGGCTCTGCCACGCTTGTACTGCATGGGCTGCCCCCGGCCTGGCGAGAGCCCAGTGCCCCTCTCCAGACAGGCTGGTGTTGGTCTGCCTGTCCCAGAGTAGACCCTGAGGCTTCCCCACCACAGCCTGGACTAGGAACCGGGGGGCTTGCCTGGGCACAGAGAGAAAAAAGACCCTGATGATTAGAACAGGGAGCAGTGACAGCAAGAAAAGCTTCCTGGGGACCACAGATTGCTGCAGTGCAAAAAGCCACCGACTTAATGGAAACCCAGCCCAGACTCCAGAGCCACTCACAACGATGCTGGGACAGAGGCAGTGCTGTAAAAATCTCTTCTGGTTTCTCTTCTGCTTCAGTGGGCAAGGTCACAGGTAGGACTGTTTCCGCTTGCCACTTGCTCCAAGTGAACTCACCAGTGACGTCTTCCAAAAACATCCTCATATCAGGTAAATCCCTGGACTGGATTTATAAATAATTTCCTTTATCAAGGATCAGACTAGGCAATCTTGTTTTAAACTTCATGAGAAGTGCTAGGGGCTGCAGTGCTTCTGCATATAAAGTACAGCTCATCTGTCTTCTAGCCACTAAATTTCTGAGTTATCAGAAAGGTAAAGCTAAATAAATGTTTTTAGGCATTATGTATATGTATACACTAGATATATATACACACACACACACAGTGGTTCTGCTTGGAAAGCAGCTCTCAAACTAGAGAATTCTTTCACTACTGGTTCAAGATTTGAGATGCAATCTAATGAAATCCATGGAAACCACTCCCATAGACTCGCTGGGCTTTGGACTTTGATAATCAACTCAATTCTCTTCAGCCCTGCTTCATTAGCAGTGCCCAGGAAGGGATGGCTTTCACTGCACCAGCTCTTGCCAGGTTGTTCTCAGCACTTTATTCACCAGGAATATCCCACATTGGCCCAGCTTAAAAGTCTGTCATGAGCTTATCCTGAATTACATGCACAAGCATGGGCTAGGGACAGCTGCTAAGCTGAACCCAGACTAAATTCCATTTTTAATCATTATTTTCTGGCAATACTTTCTTTTCTTCTCTTTTTCTGTAAGCCTGCTCTCACGTGCAAGCACTGGCACTTAGAAGTGGATTCTGCTACCCCTTCCAGGCAGCTGTAACTCACTTTAATCACAAATGTGGTTACTTGTAAATTACAGTATTGGAATATGAAAAGCTAGAGCGAGACAATTAAAACGTGGCTCTACAATTATTTAAAACAAACCCTCTCAGTCCTGGTTCCACACTTCTTTAAAGCAAAGGGCAAAGCCTGCTGGACGTAACCATTTCTTGGCCTCAGCAGTTTTGCTCGCCAAGCACTAATCTGACAGGAATGTGATTTTTGCCTCTAGTGCCTTTATCGCTGTTGTAATCTTAATGTATGGAAGAGGTTTTTTCCTCACTCATTTTCTCATCTGACAGGCAAGAAAAATACCAACACATCTTTTATTGCTGCATAGGTGGGACGGGAGGGACTTTTCGTTACGCTGCCTACGGACACGCGGTAGGTGTGCCTAGGCTGTGACAATTCGCGGGACGGGTCACAGGACGTAATTACCGTGCTAACCACAAAACAGTACTGAGACAACTGGCAACAGCAGGACCAGCGCTTCTACAAGTGCCCGACCCTTCCCCAGCAAACCATCCCGCTGCAGGCGGGTAAGTGCATCATCACTGTTCGCTGCAGCGACCAGCAATCACTGAACCCGGGAGCCCCTGCAGCTGAGCACACAGCAGCCCCTGCAGCGCTGCTGGCCGCTTCGGCAGACACGGCTCGGAGATATTTTTCATATGTTTACCATATTCCCAGAAGACCATACTGAAGTGCTGAACTGAAACCACTGCCCTGCAGTGACCGTGACGATGCTGTGCTGTGACACCAGCACCTGGGATCTGAGGGCAGCTCCTGAATTACGGCAGCAGGTCTCACCAGACACCACCAGGCACATGTCCCTGCTGGGCCACACGCTTGCTTTCAGTGCAGTTCGAACAGCCCAGGTTAGCACAGAACAACAAAGCCAGTGTGCCAAATGGCACACTGAAAATGGCTACAGTTATTAACCATGATTCGTTTAGCATTTCCTGAAGGCAAGCCTGCTAGCTGCTCGCACAAGACCCTATAGCTGCAGCAAAGAGGGACGTGAGCGCAGGGTTAGCCCTTGTCGTGTGAATAGTGGTGTCGGCAAACAGTGGTAATTCTGCTGTGGTGTGGGGTGCTGGAGAGACAGGTGAGGATCACGAAAGTGGCTGAACAGACAAAAACCCCAAGAGTAACAAACATTTCCCCTTCAAAGCATTTGGGAGAGTACGGCGAGGAGGCTAACGTGTCTCAAGCAGGTATGAAGGGCCTCTGCAGCAAAGATGACGAAGGCAAATACATAGTCAAGAAGAGCTACATCAAAACTGTAACAAGTTCTCTCGGTGCTCAAAGCTTTGGTATTTCCACCCATACCCGCCTGACTCCTCTCCACAGTTTCCTTTCCCAGGATCACTGTGACTGCGGGAAGGCACAGCTCTTCAGAGCCCAGGAGGGGCTTGTTGTACAGCAACCCCGCCAGCTCTTTGCCAAGAAACTATTTCTAGAAGGTCCCTAGAGAAGAAAAAGATTTCAGAGAAGAAAACAGGAATTATGGGGCAAACTCATCCACTCAGTTAAATATGACATTCCTCCATGGTTAAACATGCAGATGTGCACGCAAAAGCCTGGCAAAGGAAGAGCCGAGAACCTTGAATTTTGCTACCTTCTTTTCAATAAATTCCAATAATTATGATTAAGCTTATTGATTTCAATAATGATTAATTTAATTTTCCAGCTATTCCTAGCCTGGGGACATCTCCCTCTCACGCAAGGAGTGCACTTGTTCAGACCAGCTCACCAGCTTCTGCAGCTGCCAGCAGGCGTATCACTGCGAGGTGTGAGAGGCGGGGAGGAGACAGGGAAGAGTTACTGCGAATTCCCACCTACGCTGGGGAGCATCGAGAGCACTCTGAAAGCTTCGTCCTGCATCTGCTGGGGACATGGCAGCACTTGGCAGTGAAGCTGGGTGGGATCTGCCTGCTCCAGTAGTATGGCCCTTCGACCCTGCCAGCCAGGACGCGCGCACGGGTGCGTGCACAGGTAACCTAACAAAAGGACACCGCAGCGGAATGGATCAGCAGAAAAAACGGCTCAGCTTTCAGCTGCTGGACACGCAGCCTGACCCTCTCACTGATGCTCCCAACTCCTCCTCTCTCCCCAAAGGCCATTTAGTACAAGGGGAGGTTCAGAGGAGCCCGGCCCTGGCTGTAGCAAGAAATAAACCTCTGCCATCTAAAAATGCAAAGAAAGGAGAAGGCTATATTTAGCTCTCGCTATCTATCACAGAACAAATATTAGCATGGCAGGCATTTCTCAGAGAAGCTGATTCCCGTAACAGCAGTCATTCGTAAAATGTACCATAAAAATGAGAACAACAGATACTATTTCAGAGGCCAGCCGCATGTCGAAGGCTCTAGGTGACTGTTAACACCTCTGCTTTTACAACAGCACGGTCTTAAATGGTTTGTTTTGTCTTTCAAGTTGGGTTTAACAGAGGAAGAAAAAAAATGGAAGAAAACTACTGCCTTCGCAGCTCAGCTCGCTCGAGTACTTTCAGAGATTAGAGTTCTGCTCCAGCAGCGGCGCTGCCATCTGGGCTGGGAAGTCACAGCCACGTATTTCAAAGCATTAGCTCTCTGCAGTTTGATGCTCCAGGCACTGATCAGTCATCACACCGGGTGCAGCTACTCTCAGTGCACTCTGCCCGTGTTGCATGACTCTCAGCACATTTTATTAGCAACACAATCATCTTTGCTGTCCTTCCAATTACTGCTTCCCATTCAACCACCGTGTTTCCTATGGAAAAGAACTAACATAGTCACAAAAGAGTGAAACTCTTCTTTAAATGTCACACTGCTGCGTAAACCTCTTCCTACTGAGAGTACGTAAATGCTTGCCCACAAAGGAGGTCCACTGGGAGTAAAAGAATATACTCCATCGTCTGCTTCCTGAGCCACTCCACAACCTATCTTCTATAAATTCAGGGCTTCAGATGGCATTCTTAAAATAAATAAATAAGCCTTCTGCTGACAAGCAGCAGCACAAGCTTTAAATGAAAATCCTAAAGAAACCATATAAGAGAATTCCACCAAGGATTAATGAACAAATGTGATTAAAACTATCTACAGCTCTGGACTGCAGCCAAAACGCTGCCAGCAGTATTTGATATGTAAATGCTTAAAACTTCTTCTGTGTGCACAGCCATCGATGCAAAGCCTCTATAGAGAGTTTCTTCATCTAATTAGAGATACTGGTTTAGCAAATTTTGGGAGTTCATAAAACCCTCACCATCTCATTATTCTTTTAAAATAGAATATTCATTTGTTTGGAATGTTTTCCAGCTATATCCCATGAAACCCTGAAATGCCTTTGGCTCATGAAAAGCTCCAGCCTTCTATCAGCTAATAAACTCTACAGCTTTTACGATAATAAAGTACTCACCATATGCACTCATTAAAACTTTTTAACTTGTTGCTTTTCACTTTGTTTAGCTATTTGCTAGGCTTAGAGTAATCTACTCAATTTCCAATTATTTTACAGTGCAATTTCAACACAAGCATTTGAATTTTCCAGATTCTTATCAAACAGCACAATCACTGTGACTGATCCAGTAAAGCACTCAGCAGCATGTGCTCAACTGTAGCGCACTCATAGCTCCTCTGAAACGATGCGACTTTCACACTATATCCTCATAAATTATTTTATGGGTAAGGGTCTACACGTCCGTGTGTTAGAAGTGGCCTGTGCAATGATTACACAGAAGACTGAGAGCTGAGAACTGCCCCTCAACTGATCTTATATCTCTCAGATGCACAAGTGCACTTATTAAGGACACTTTTCCAGGGAAGTCAATCCTGTTGTACCTCGGTTTGTCCATCTCTACCACAGATATATCACAGAACACACCCATGGTTTCAGATTTAACTCACTGATGTTCACAAAACATTTAGAAAAAATCTCCTTAGTCCCAGGCGTACCTCTGACCTGATCTTATGCCTGTGCATTTTCCCAAGCACCTCTACTGCTGCAATAAAAAGTAAAGAAATAAGAAAAACACTATCCCGTAATACTGTGTCATATGCAGCTCTATTTTTTTCCAATTTCAAAGCAACCTATGTATTTGACAGTAAAATTATAAAATGCATTATTTAAAGTAGTTTCCAAAAATTTAGTTTTATGCAATCGCTAAGCCCAGGTTATATGTATTCTGATCAACAATGAATGCACTGAAAAAACACTTGAATAACAACAGCTTCCAAAGGTCCTCTCAAACGTGCAACTGCACAGAACCTGGTACACACGAAAATAGTCAAAGAAAATCACCTAACTACAGGACGAATTATTCTCTAAACCCGGTATTGACACATTTGACTGAGAGGCATTTTGCTAGAAAGGAAGGAAATGTTTTACCCCAAGCCGTTAAACAATTTTCTATTTATTTCTCTATTTAAGTTTATGAATGGTCAGCACATCACCACTAGGTTGTGGGTTGTTTTTTTTTTTTCTTGCTAGCCCAGAGCTTGAGTTGGGGTTTTGGTAGGGAGGGAGACCCCCCTGTAAAGCGAGCTATCAGTTTAGATGAACTGTAAGTATAGAAGAAAGCTCATCTTTATCAGTGCTGGCAAAACTGTTCATCACGTCTTGCTGGCATTCCCATTATCTGTATTTGGAAACAGAAATAATGCAGATTGGTGAAGAGAAAATCCAGCAGTGAGGGGTTTAGACATTTCCAACAACAGCCTGATCCAAAATACTTAGAAGTTTTGAGTAAGTAACCCGAAGGTTTGATGCGTTCTCAGCGTTATCACAGTTCCATACAGGAGCTGGCACTCCTAAACTAGGGCACCAATTCTGAGATTTCCTTTTGTCGTTGGTGCACTTCATGTTCACAAGTAGAAATTTCTGTTCATGGGAAAAAAGAGAGATAAATTTGTGAAAGCTACTTAAGAGGGAGAGCTGCCATTTTTGCCTGCTCCCCTCTTCAGTCTCCGTCTGCCTCTAGTAAAAACAATTTGTCTAGCCATATTTTAGTGTGCTTATCTTGGCTCTGGCCAGATTATAATTTGTTTCCAGCCCTTTTTGGCTTTTGATTCTACCAACACAAATCTGCAAATTGAAAAAAATAGCCTAATGTACAACCTTCTGTTTTAGTTTTTGTTCTCCAGTAGAGTCAACAGTTAAGTATTATCCTCCTGCTTACAAGCATGTCAGGGATAAGCCTTACACGTGTTTTGGGCCTCTCTCGCCTTTGGAACATCATCCATCAGCAGGGTGGAAGATGTCTGACTCTGGTCCAAGGGGGCGCCCATGGAGGGGCAGAGCTGCCTCCCCAGAGCTGGGCCAGGATCCTCGCAGAAACACTACAGCTCAGCTCAGCGCCGCTCTCCTCCGGGCACCACAATCAATTACTTGTTCGGTTCATATTTCCTCTCCATGCCAAATGGCAGGCTTTCAGGAGACAAGCCAACAACAGTCATCGCTCTGGTTCAAAATGAATTCTTCCCAAATTAACGATACAAAGGAGAAGGACCAGCGCAAGCAGGGGCAGGTGAGCTCGCACGTATTGCAGGGATGGGAAACTTGTCACGTAAGCAGGTGGGTTCAGCCAGCGCACAGTGAGGCCAGTGTTCCTAGTCGCTTTAGCTGACCTTCCACTAAGAGCTGCCACTAACACTTTAGTCAGCAACTTTCCAAGGTAGCTGTGGTTAGGAGAAGTGGAAAGAATTGTGATTTTTATGATAAAACTGCACCGGTTAGGTGGATGACATCAATGAGCGCAAGCCCGAATGTTTTTAACCTCTTCCATTAAGACTGTATGAAGGGGTTGAATCAGAGTGTGAAGCTAATGAACACTCGCTATCTGCTGAAAATTCAACACAGAAAGGCTATTTCAATATTATACTGTCAAAGGTCTACCATATTTTACACTTCCATCTCTAAGGAAGTTGAGTGTTGACGTAAATGATCATTTTGATAGCCAGCGAGCAGGAAGCAGCAGTGCACCTGAACAGGTTGGCTGCACAGCTTTAAGCCACATTGCTATTTACATGGAGATGTATCTTTAAAGAGGATTCACGCCCAGAATATCTAAATTTCATAGTGTTAATTACTTAATTTTAAATCTGTAAGGAAAAAAACCCCTATGTCTTGGGTGTTACTTCCGCTCTCTTCAGCATATTCCTATTTAATAATTGCTTCGATAGGGTTTTCTCTCACTTGAAAAAATAACTTGTGGAATGACAGAAACATTGGCAAATGCCCTTTCTGCATGTTGGAAGAGAGCCGTACACAAATTAATCGTTATCTTGTTCCTTAAAATACTAATATTCTTAGTACTGTCAACAGCAAGACAAATGCCCTCTTGCAGTTCCTTTATCAATGAAGATATGCTCTTCCTATCCTCTTTGCAGCTGATAAAGCTCTATGCAAAAGGCTGCATTTCATTCTGTTCTCATACCTAATGCTCCACAATCAGTGCAGCACAGTCCGTTCACGCCAGGGTAAGCCAGGCCTTAAAGCCGGCTCTGCGTCCTTGGAACCGGCAATGGGAATCGGTAAGCACAGCTTTGGGGTGGTCCCCAGCTCGGTGGCTAGACTCCTTCGGCTCTGACGGTGTGCTCTTAGCAGGTGTGGGTAGCATG
>NW_010400617.1:95537-97344 GCF_000710305.1 Buceros rhinoceros silvestris | reverse complement strand
CTTCCGATCACTCTGAGAACTGCTCTGTTTTCCCTTGCTTACGTGTTTCACAGGGGATAATTCGCCGTAGGAAAAGTCCACGAGTAACCTTTTTTTTCCATAAGGCCCATTCATGAATGTGTCGGGGTGGCAGAAAATGTAATTGCTGACATTTACTACGTGACTTCTAACAGCTGCTGAAATGTATTTGCCAAGGTAACTTACTTTTCACAGAGTTGTCTTTACCTGTTATTACAGTAACAAGACAGTCCGTTACTAATCAGCTGCATCAGTGCAAAGATAACAGAAAAACAACCACATTTAACAGGCTAACACACGAACTCTTGATGGGCCAAAACTCAAGCCATCCTCCTGCCAATGCCAGGAGATCGTAAGGAGGCAGCACTACAAAGAGTTAAGACAGATGTGCCTATCCTGCACCACAAAAAGAACTGAGCCCTCTTCACGTATTTGCTGAAAAGTATCTAAAAAAAAAATGAAAAACCACCCAGCAGTGAAATACTTGCCTAACCAGCTGCTAATACCCAAGGATATTTAATTATTAAAACTAAACATGATAGATTTTTAGGTTTATCAAAGCACTGGGATTTTATTTAGTACAGAACGATGCTCCCTGCTTTGCATTTTTTCAGTGTTTGTCTGCTGTTGCATATTCATGTAGAACCTCATCTGCCTACACGATACATCCCATTTTTATGAAAACAATAATCACTGATTAAATAAGCAAGTGGAGTGAGCTGCAGAAATTATCAAGTCCATCACTCAAATTAGTGACACTTTGGTTAAAAGAAAAAAAATCTACACATTGGGCTGAATGGGATCTTTTTGTTTGTTTATACAGTGTATATTTTACACAGCATATCTTCTATTCTGCAATTTTTTTCACCATCTCTAATATTAAATTACTAAGAGATTTGTGTAAAAGAAGAAATTAAAATTAAATATGAGCACAGATTTAAAGCAACCATTCGCTTAATCTAATTTATACATTCCCACAGCCATCTGAAATTTTATTTGTACAAGTTGATAAGAAAAACGATTTGCTCATTAGGTCGAGTAATTATAATAAAAAACGCTCACTTTTTTCCAAGAAAGTGGGAAGAAAGAGACCTTGAGAATGCTGCAGGTGAAGTAAACTCAGTCACAATCAGTATTAACAGTGCTGCCTTCACCCTGCTCATCACTGCAGAGCTTTGCCTGCAGATTGCAAAGTCTGTCAGTCTGGGGGGCAGCCCTGCTGTCCTGCCGGAGCGGAGACCCTCCGGCACCTCTGACAAATCACAGCCGCGTGCACAGCACTTCCCTGCGGAGACATCTCACCTCGGGGCTAGGATCCTCATCGTCACACGCAGAAGGGTAACGTGAGGGTGACGTGTACAGGTATCAGGCTGCATGCCACCGATGGGTCCACCTAGCAGACCCACCTCGGATCTAAAATCCATCACTGTAGGCTGTGTCCTCCTCAACCAGCTGTGACAGTCTTGCAACTCAAGACTCCTGAGAAATCTTCACTTTTCTGGATACAGTTAAGGCGCCACTTTTGCAGCTTCAATGTTAGATTTTAGTCATTTCTCAGTTTCTGACACATAACTTCCTCTCATTCTGGCTGTGTGCTCCCTGTGGGCCATGATTCACCTCACCACCCCACCCTCGCCCCTTTGCCCTATCAGGAAATGAGAGCCATTCAATGACATCCTCCCCACACCACTTTAAAAAATCAGCGTATGCCTGGCAAAACACCAAAGAGCGATTCACCGCATCCCTCCCCGCAGGCTGAGCTCGCTGCTCGAGGCACCCCACCACGGCC
>NW_010400617.1:87709-95273 GCF_000710305.1 Buceros rhinoceros silvestris | reverse complement strand
GCCACGCCCCACAGTGGCTACCCAATGCTTCCTGTCAATAAAGAAATGGAAAAAAAAAAAAAAAAGTCATGCTAAGCTTGGAAGCAGCATGAAACGTGAGACCACCGTTCCAGCAGTGGAAAGGGAAGCAGGAAAGCCCTTTCTGAGAAGCCACAACGTACAGCTGAGTCACTCGATGTTGGTATTGGGTCTTCCCATCTCCCCATTTCATTTGCAGCATAAACCTGGACAAGCATTGGCCAACGCAGTCTCACATTGCTCTGAGCAGATGGCCTTTCTGATGCAGCAGGAAAAGATGTACCTCACAAAAGAAACTTTTTCTTTCCCACCCCACGGTTTTCAAGGAAAAGGCAAGAGGGAATACACACTCATCCAATGACCAGCTTCAACCTCCCAACTAGAATGGTCCTAAGAAGTGAGTGGTGTGACCCCACCAACAGGGCCATGCGTGCCCCCTGTGCCAGAGATGCAGCTGAGAGCCCTTCCTCCTCCTGGTGAGACCCTGCTACTGAGGTCCTTTCACAAACCTCATTCAGAGGTAAAGTGAGTTAACGTAAACCAGGCTCTTCCCAAAGCTCCTCGTGGGCCTGCCACTCCCTTTGATCCCTGAGCTGCTGAATCAACCTGTCAGAGCGCATCAATTCAAAGAACCAGAAGGCAAAATGGGGAAAACGGGGTCAGACTAATGGGATTTAACATTAATTCTGCACCAAGACTGAAAAGATGGAAGAACAGGGCCTGGGGGTTAAAGGGATAATGAACTGAGAGATGACGGAAGGAAACTTAATTGGTTATAACAACAGAAGGTCACGTTTTGTTACCTTTATTTAGGTTGAGCAATAATCTTATTTTGACAATTTGTGGCAGCTGATGACCTGCCCTACTCTTCGTTGGGACTGTTCTGGAGTATGTCAGTGAAGAATACAGCACTGGGATGAAGGGTACAAACGTGTGGCAGAGAGGAGGTCTGTGCGAGAAAACGACAAAGGGAATGTATACATCCATTAACTGATATCACCGAGGCTGACGAGAAGACAACTGTGACGGTGGGAGGCTGGTGTTGACACTCGCTGCAGTTCTCCAGAGCTGCAACCATACAGTCTTATTTAGTCACAAGATCGCAAGAGAATCAGTGGTTCACTTCAACTCAGGAAGACTACAAAGAAGGCATGTGAATTTAAGTTAGGCAGTCTGTTACCAGCTGGTGTCCTGACCCTGCCAAGCCTTACTGCATAGCAGACAGGAGATGACCTGGAGCGACATCCTGGCTGCCTCTCTCCTGCTGGGTTGCAATGATTCACAGACCTGGAGGTACTCCAGACCCTTTGTGACGACACCCAGCACCAGTATCACTTGACAAACAGGATCTTGACACACCACGTGCACCAGAAGAAAGATCAGGGTGGTTCAGCTTCAGTGATAGTTCTGTAGCTGCCACCAGCAACATGACTTGAGTCCTGTGGGAACAGTTTTGGTGCCTACATGATACAAAGATTTAGCAGCACCAATCCTCACAGTGTATGCACAGCCACAGCTCCTGCCAGCCCTTGCCACGGAAACCATCTGAAAGCTACCTTGCACCTGACTGGCACAGTGCATCCCATCTTTGGACTACAACAACAACCCGAGTCAGTGCTAAAACATCCTCCAAGGCTGCCCCAATTATTTAAAGCCATAATGTGACACAAATAACTAATTTGGATTTATAGACCTTTTAGTCTTCAGCTGCCCCAAGAGTGCATTGTTGCAAGATGACTTGCATGAAATTACTCCAGGGCTGCAAACTTTTAAACAGAGATTGACTCTGTATTTGGAAAACACTTGGCCCCAAACCAGTTCCTAATGTGGCAAAGAGTGCAATTATCCTGATGAAAGGTTAGGGATGCTTATGCCTACAGCTGGTTCATCAAGTAATGCTGGATGATGGATATAATTAAACGGCGTTCGGCAGAGTGGAATGTGTGCCACGATTAATCATTGAGGGCCTCAGCCCCTTCGATCAGCCTGGAACCACAGAAGCGCAGTCACAAACATAGTCAACGGTATCCAGCACCACTATTTATACAGAGAGAGATTCAGAAGCGTCATATGAAAGTATTGTGACTAGCAGTGCTGAGCAGGACAGCAGAAATGAGGTACTCAGCTGTAATAAGGTACAGCTGTAAAAGCCAAACAGCCACTATTGCTTCCTGGGATTGCGCAGCAAAACATAGGGCTTGGATTTCTACACCACTGGGTCAAAGCTTCCACAATATCTCAAGATCTGTAGTTTTGACTAGTTCACGCTAGTCAGGACTATGTAAAAAAAAAAAAGCAAGTGGCATTCTGCAGCCCATGTCAAAGGATAAAACATGTACAGAGGTGCCCTACTCAATTCAGATCCACCCCAGCTCTGCAGCACTGAACAAGCGGGTCTTGCTTTTGGTCTACAGAGATGTGAGAGCTGAGCCAGGCCTCCTCTGCAGCACTTAAGAGATGGATGAAGTGAGGTTCGCTCCCTGCAGAAGAGAACAAAGGATAACAAGCCTCTCAAGCCTCTCAAGCAATGTAAGGGAGCACACTGGAAGATCTCAGCCTCGTGCTTCCCACCTCTGTCCTGCAAGGATCCTCCTCCATCCCACAGCTCCTGAAGCCTGCGGACTGGAGTATCAGCACGTGGCATAGTCTTAGGGACTTGCCTGACTGACAGCTGCAGAACAACACTGGCTGTTGTTAATACAGTACTTCCCACCAGCGCCTTCCCACCTCTGTCCTGCAAGGATCCTCCTCCATCCCACAGCTCCTGAAGCCTGCGGACTGGAGTATCAGCACGTGGCATAGTCTTAGGGACTTGCCTGACTGACAGCTGCAGAACAACACTGGCTGTTGTTAATACAGTATTTCCTACCAGCGCTCCCCATAAATCCCAGGGGCGAGGCAGCTGGTGGCCAGCTGGCTCCTACCTTGCACCGTGATTCTGGGGAAAAAGGAATTCTCACTGGATCAGACTAAAGGCAAGAGGCAGCTGGGACTGTACACTCGTGCCACCCTGGCTCTGTAACCACAGTCGGTTACTATTGCATTTTATTGATACAGAAGCGGTTTTTATAAAACATCTGTTTTCCCAAAGCAGCTTTGCATTAATACTAATGCAGAGTATTTCATTCAAATCAGCTCTTCAGCTCATTCACATGCAGTAACACAGAATAAGAAAAAGTCAAAGCGCATAATTTAATATTAAGACAAGACCAGAATTTATGTATAAATTGGTTGAAAAATCCTTAACATCAAATACCACTCAACTCTTACATTTTTAGCTCTCTTTTGGAGGAAAAGAGTTCATCTATTCCTCTCCCTTCTCTTTCAATATTACCACTAAAAGATTGAAACAGAACAAGATTTTTGCTCACCCTTTAATGGCCTTTTGGTTCACAACTATTTAAGAGTGATTTGGGAAAGGTGTAATAGCACATATCGTTGTTTCATCTCCACTTTGAACTGCCACCAGATATTATTTTGCAGCTGTTTTATTGTAAGAGGCATCCTGGAATCTAAACAAAGAAGCATCTTAATGGTAATTTCAACAGATTTTTAATTTCCTGAAAGAATTCAGCAAGGCCACGAAGGGAGTGCATGTTTAAATGCAATGCTGTAATAGGAGTGTTTCCTCTTTTTCAAGCAGTTTTAGCTTTTAGAATTTCATAATGCTTTACTAAACTTTCCAAAAAAACCCCCTCAAAACCAAAAAACAAACCAACCAAACACCACCTAAAATCTAGCTGAAAAGACATTAAAAAGTTTCTGCTTATATGACCCAGGTAAACACTCCAAGGACTTGTTTCTCTGCCGTTTCTGTTACCCACCTCACAATTAAATCCACAGAGTAAAAGCCACTTAAATCAAAGCTGCCAGAGACACAGGAGAGAAAATTGCACCTGGGATTTCCCTACCAACCAACATCCCACTACACCCTCAAACCCCACTGGAGCTTTTTGTCCCGGAATGCAAAGAGCAGCTGAGTACAATGGGAAGAGCTTGCCATTATGGAACTGCTCGTGGGGAATTTTGCTACCCACAGATTTGAAGTACAGGCACATTCTGCACGAGGGACCCTTCTTTTGACTTAGTTACCCCAGACTATTTGTCCACACAGACAAGTTCCAAGTAAAAGACAGGTTTCCTACACAGCCCTGGAGCTGTGAAGGAGAAATAGCCAAGCTGGGAAGATGCCTCATACTGCTCAGTGCCTTCCTTGGCCCCAGCGTACCAGTTACGCGTACAAAAGTACTATTCTGTATATTATTCTGGCATTCTTAAGAGAAAAAGGCACAACTGTGTTGCCTATGAGCCAATGGTGCACGTTATCACAACTTTTGTACTATTATTGTCTATCGATCAGGCTGAATGGCATCCAGTGAAGACTTGGAGCAATTAACTCTTTTAACTCCCTTTTAGGAGACAGACTTTTTCTCAGTCATAAATAAGTGAAAAATAAATCACATCCAGAAAGCAAACAGATGAAAACCCTTTGCCTCTTCACTGGACAACTTCCCTGTGAGCAGCCCAGAGCCAAGACAGAAGAGAATAGGATACCAGCCAGGGAGCCCAGCAAGTGCTCAGATGCTGCAGTGCCCATCAAACTGTAAAGCTTGGCATCTGGGGCTTTCATCTGCCAGGCGGTCCTCTGAGTGGTCTCAGACACTGGCTCAGATGCTTCAGCTCTCAGAGGAAGAGATGAAGGGCTGCATGTGTAGCACTGTAATCAACAAGATAACGCGCTGCCAAGTATAAGGGTACTTTGAGTAATGCCACTATTCTAAAAATGTGCTTTATTGATGCTTCTTTAATCTGCATACACTGCGGAGATCCTGGATAGCTGAAGCAGTCTCTAATTTGGGGTGTGTTTATTTCTGTTGCCAGACTGTGGCTGCTATGGAGAACATTTCAGAAGCACTAAATATCCAAAAAAGTTAAAGAGCTGCAGATGTCATAATTCTCTAAAACCAAAAGCTGCTTTATAGCCTTAAACCCAGGAGGGGAGGTGGAGAAAGAGTAACCTCAGCTGCTGTGGCTGCACAGAGAGAGGGTGGGTCTCCCATCACTAACATTTGCCAGGTTGAAGAAAATATTATGTTAACACCAGATGTAAATAAAAATTTTGAGTCACAATAATTTCAACATTTCACTCCACCCATTTGTGACTATGTGCAAAACCACTGCTTTGCCAAACACTGATAATTTAACAGTAAACCAGAAAAGGGGGATAGCAAACCAAAAAGATAACCTTCATAATATACATAGCTCCAAATCAAATGTGCTGGTAAAGTGAGGGAAGAGGAGAAGAACAGGTTATTTAAGGGATTTAAAAAAGCAGCACATCTGAAATTCTCAGAGAATGCAGATTCAGTAAAAAACCTGATAAAGTTCCTTTTTGGACAGGAAAAAAGACCCTCCGTGAAGCATTAAGAGTGGATTGACGTCTGGCTTGCCAGATAAAATTATTCTGAGCAAACAAAACTGCGTACCATGTCAGCAACGGTACCGAGATAAAAACCTCGGGCGCTGGCATCTTAACAGATGCTGTACTGCAAAAGCTACCTGCGCTGTACTCCCATCTAGATGTACAGATACGATTTACCAGTGCTGCAGCTCAGGATAACATTCAGAAGGCACTTTAAAGAATGCTGTATTATTTGCCTAGTGCCTGGTACATTATTCTAGTGGCAAGGCCTGTGTTTCAGAGCAGCACTGCAACAGGTGGCTTCGGAGGGGCTGCGAGGTCAAGTTCAGCCCTGGAAAGTCAGTAGCCTTTATACAGGCTTTCATGTCCAGCACCAGCTCATGTACTGCCAGGAAGGAAACATCTGTAAGAGACAGCTCTGAGGTCTGAACCTCAGCGAGACATAAAATTGTTAAATTAAGTCAAGCCAAATTGACGAGAAGTCATACAGAGAGCACGAGAGCGGAACTGCCCTTTGAGCCAGTGGTTTTAGCGATCCTGCGTGTCACTGCACAGCTTCCACCAGCCCTGCTGGCTTCGGGATTTCTAACTTTATAACCATCAAGAGGGCACAGCTGGGTCTCAGACACTTCTCACAAAGCTAGAGGGCTGTACATGAAAGCCAGGTTCTTTGTTTCAGTTCTAAGAAGCGATTTTCCTGCCTTTCCAATATTGCATTTCAAGCCTGCACACTAAAAGCTGAACAAGTTCTGCAAAAGCAGACAGACAGTTTGAGTCTGGTTTACTCACTCCACACACACTGTGTTCTCTCTCTTTTTTCTCCCAGTCACCTGCATCAGAGGTTCTGTCGTTTGGTCAACTGCCCAGGTGAAATCTGGGTAAGTTTGACAAATGATGGTAAATTTGACAGGGCAAAAATCATCCCTGATGGAGTTTCTACAGAGTGGTAGTCACCCATGTTTTGCAGGAGGTGACTCTGGGCCAGGGGATGAAATGAGGAAATTGCTATTATCCCAGGTAGTTCTGGCACCTGAAAAATAACTTGATTAAGTGCTGAAGCATTTTTTCCCAAAGGTTGGACTTCTTTCTAAAGCCTGTTGGTAATAATTATATGTACCTGCCACCTGAAGACCTACTCCCTCCATTCCCTCCTTTACACTCTTGCTAAAGGCTTTACTGCCCAGGACCTCATTCAGAAGTCATCACGTTGTTTTCGTATTAACCAATACCTCATCTAGCTGCTCGCAGAGGAGAAGAATTTTAAATAATTCACTTTCCTCACAGCCATTTTGTCTTCAGTTTCCTTTCTTGATATCCAACGGCATCGGCCCTGGTACAGCCCCAGTGCAGGATCTGGCCGTGGGAGTTATTAGAGATGAAAGCTGTGAGGATGACAGATGAGCGAAGGACAGCTTTATCACTACTAGGCTGTCTACCACATGTGGATTTGGCAGGAATTCAAATAGAACTGTTGATTTTGGGTGGCTATCTTCGCCAGCAACTCTCCTAAAGAGTCCGCAGTGTGGGTCTGTGACGCAGGACTGAGAGTCAGACTGCCTGGCTGCTGCTGGCTGACTGGGCTGGGAACACGGACCTGAGAAAAAAGTTCACCTACTTCAAAGGGCATCCCTTAAGTTTCTCAAGGAGCATTTAAATCTTTAGATGAATATTCCTACTTAGCATTAGCAATGTTACCTTGACCATGACAGGACAACACAACGAAACCAGAGCAAGTCAGTTAATAGTTCTTTGCTAGCTCATTTTTCTTAAAGTCTGAGAGTGACTCTGACTGACAAAGATGATCTCCATAACTTACAACAAATTTGCCCCTGTTTAAAAGGCCCAGGCCCAGTCAGATCATCCCATTTACTCTCTGGAGTCTGTGGCCACCCTTTCCCAGGAGCTATCTGTATGATGATATGCATTTCATTCCAGACCAAAACCTCTGCTGAATGTGTCTCATTTGACCGAGTCTCCACAACACAGGCTTTTACAGAAAATCCAGCTATGCAACCTTTACCCTCAAGTAGTGCCGAACAGCAAAACACAAGTAGTTTCACTGGGTTTCTTTTCAGTTTCTTTGTTATACCCGATTGCTCATAATTGAAAATGTAGCCGTGTCTG
>NW_010400617.1:86854-87600 GCF_000710305.1 Buceros rhinoceros silvestris | reverse complement strand
TCTGCATCCCTGCCTCCATCAATAAAGCCACTATTTTCTTACCATTCTGAAGCACTGCCCAAGCTTCTGCTAATAATTTCGCTTGACCTTTATTAAAGACCAAGCATTAGCTAGCAATTAGATTGGTGATCCCTTTGGAGATTGAGGCTGTAAATTATAAATAGTTCAAATGTTTCATTATGCTTATTCTTTAGGCAAGCTTTGTGGACAGGTAAGCACTGACACAACATTCAATGTTAAATGATCTCATTAAACTTCTTAATTTAAGTGGTGCAACACTTCACCTGCTACATTATCCGAGGACTCCTGCAACGCACATTAAACATTCAGGATCAGTAGATGGTTTACCGTAGTTCAACTTGTTGGGAGTAAAATTTCAGTCCCTGAACATAAGGTTGACTACCTGATGCTGTTTGTCAGAGACAATAAATAATGCAGATAGATACCCACGTAAGGTAAGAGGTTAAAGACATCAATAGTTTTCCCACAGAGTTTTGAAGGAGGTTCTCAAAATAAAAGACTTTAAATCAGGAAAAAATGCCACTAAACTTCAAAAAAGTTATGGGAAAGGAAGGTGCTGGTTTCTTTACTTATAAATGCAATAACTGTGAGAGATGATTTCTTGAGAACACTGAAGACAAGTGCCCCTTTTTTTATTCACAACCCCAGAGCAAAAGGAGGGGCAGTCACACAACCTCCCACCACAGAGTCACTTGTAGAGGTTTGTCTGGCCATTTCACCCCTCA
>NW_010400617.1:84772-86738 GCF_000710305.1 Buceros rhinoceros silvestris | reverse complement strand
CTGAGAATGTTTAACGGAGCTGAAGGAAGCCAAGGCTGGATAACATACCACATCATTTCACTTAAGTCAATAAATAGCACATTGCCTCACGAAGGGAAGCACAGTATTTGTTTCTGTTGGGGGCACCTTTATGTCCAGACTCTGTCCATGATCTCTTCTTCAGTAACAACTAGATGGACTGGGACCTCCTTCGTGCTAAGGTGCTGGGCTTACAGACCACACAAACTAAACATTACGGCATGAGGAAGGGTAATAGGGGCGTCTGAATTTTCCTGGCTTGTATAATTTTTTATTTTACACATTTTTAATTGTTTCACTACCAAAAGGAATGGTTCTAATATTTTTTTTTTCTCCTGACTTTATATAGTATGATCCTTGACATCTGCTTCTGGATGTCTTTTCTGAAGGATGAAGAGCTCCTAGCAATTGTAATGTAGCCTGTGAACATACCAGACTGCTCCCTGGACAGATTTAGACTTCATCATATAGAATTAACCCCACATACTGAATGTGTTTTTCTGACTTAGAAGGCTGGATTAGCTTTTATTTTCAGAAGAGAAGTAGGAAAGGTTTCAGGGTTGCAGATGGAATGGCAGATGGGAAGTGAAAGCTTAATGTGAAGCAGCTCTGGATAAAACCCATTAATCCACAAAATTCGTATGTTCTTATGCAGAGAAACCTAGCAAAAACCACAGCAATATGACTAACCAGTGACAGAAGTGCAAATGGCCCCTAGCCCCTAGCCCATTACCTGAAAAATCATGGCATCGGGTCTGAAAGAAGCAAAAAATCCTCAAACACCCTAGCTGCAGTTCCGGAACACAGAATACTTTGACAGGAAGGGAAGGGAGCGCCTCAGACGCCTGCCCAGCTGGCCAGGGCTCACCATGCAGCTCCGACAGCGGCTGCAGCAGAGAACCACGACCTTCAAGAATTTCCCCCATGAAGGAACGAGTGCCTGGAATTTTTCCAGCTGAATGGCACTTGTTTAGAGTTTGAATGACTGCGAGATACCACATCATTATTACAAAGAATCCATTAACACCGAACTGAATGCAGTTGACTCGACAAATCCTGTGATTGTTTATGGCCACGTCTGTAAGTGACTGATCCCATTTGGCCTTGTGGTTTTATTTGTTCCACAGGGAACTAACCAGCAGTTGAGACTGCCACAGGTCACGGCCTCAGCATTACACGATGTTTAGGGTGGCCTCAACACCACAGAAGGATAACTGGATACATCTGCTGGAACTCATCTATAATTAGACTAGACTTCAGCACTTATTCATCTACAATTTATCTTACTTGATTCAAAGTGCCATCACCTTTACGGTCCTGCATTAGTCTAGTGTTTCTCATCAGTGTAGCACTCCTCACCGGGAAAGTGAATGATAGGGAAGAGCCAAGCTAGCTTTGCTCAAAACTCCGGGATACACAGAGAACTATATACTCTCCTTTATGAGCAAAATAATACGTCAAAACTGCAAGGTCTCTCCCTGTTGAGCACCGAAAGTGTTTAAATCAGTTGCAAATGTGAAATATCATGATTTTGATATCCCATGTTACCATAGGGATGCAATCTCTGAGACTCTTGTGCTCTTCCCTAATTCTTCTCCCCAAAATGTGCTGCATTTCACTGACAGTGCTTAGAAATCAGAACTGGCAATAAAGTCTTTTGTCCGTTCTAACAAAATCCTTCCTAAGGCATACGGTCATGATTTTTTTCTTTTTTCACTTCAGCGGGGATTTCTGTTCGAGTAGCAATTTCAGAAAGGGACCCATACCTTGAGAGAGATCTTGCAGAAACCTAGTCAGTGAAAGGCACTGAATACATCTAATACATTTATTTTCTATGATTATTAAAAGCAAGTTATGTCATCAGAAATTGTCCAAGAAAGTTACTTCCTCTTTCATCGATTCATTTCAACATACAGGGAAACAGAAGTCACAAGGACAATTTCCTCTT
>NW_010400617.1:81119-84709 GCF_000710305.1 Buceros rhinoceros silvestris | reverse complement strand
CTTTCCCTCTTCTTGATAATTCTTACACCCTAAACCCAACAGTTTATTTATTTTATTTGTATGTTTTACAGGTCACTTTTTTGGGGGCAGGTGGGGGAATGGTTCTTTTGGGGGGGTTTGGAGGTGTTTTCTTTAGGGAAGGGTGTGTTTTGTTGCTTTGGGTTTTTTTTAATGAACTATCTACTGTTGCACAATGTAGTAATTCTTACAGAATACAGCTGTAGGAGCTGGGTTATGTAAAACCAGAAAGAATATAATTTCACTTAAAATCACAAGGCTTGTCATGTGGCGGTGTGTAAAGTTCTTTGCTTGACACCGTCTGAATAAAGATATTCAGGCAACGGTTGGTGCTGAAGAAATAACTGACTTCTAGCAACGTATTTGTCACTTCTACTATCATTATCCTCCACAGAAAAAGTACTAAAAAAAGGAAGAGGAGAACATTACCTTCACTGAATCTATATTCATACTTTCAACACGTTCTGAGACATCAAATCAAACTGCTGATCAGAGCCCTGGGAGGGAGGAATCTCTCCATGCCAGGGGTCCGTTTGCTGAGCTCCAGTACTTCCTGCTACTTTACTCATCCTTTCTTGCAGGTGCCCCTTGCCGGAAATAATGACTAAATAGAGCCGCCCCTGCTTCCTCAGTAAAAGTGAGGAACCAGTGCTCACAGCCGCAGTCCCTCCTCGGTAAGCAGCAGACACACGTGGTGCAGTAAGGTGATTGCCTCCTTTGCTGAAGGGTGGCTGTCAGACACCAGCCTCACCAAGAGGAGTTCTCTGCTGTAAGAGAGAAAAACTGCCCCTCTGACCTCTGCCTCTCGCAGCACAGCATGGACACGTCATCCTTTATATACTTCAATTCATATTTCCTTTAGGAACAAAACACGTACACTCTTAAAATACTCATTGTACCTGATTGGGTAGTCGGCAGCACTGAGGTTAATGAAGAAATCCCATGGCCAGTCATTCATCTCCATTAAGTCCCTCATGGTCTGCAGGTAGGTAGACAGAAGACTTGCTCCTCCCCAAATAGTTGCCATTCTCCAAGAAGTGACTCTCACATTTGGGTACTGGCTGGCAAACTGGAGCACTTGCCGGTGCAAGTAATTGGATCTCTTTACAGGAGAAAAAAGTAATACATTCAAGTTACTCTGTCCAAAATTGTCCCTCCCTGTACTAACCACCAACTCTACTTCTTGACTCACTAAGCGTTGCCATTGCTTTGCCCTCAAATACACGGTGCAAAACCTTCATTTGCTAAATGCTAATTTGGAAATGTACAGAGGACCCTGCTTAATTCTTTTTATTACAGCTGTGGTAATCACTAATCAGTGTAACTAGCTCTCATTTATCTTTTTTTATCAGTAGATCCCGAAGGGTTTTTGTAAAGGAGGTGACTGTTACTACCTCCTTTTTAAAGCGTGAAGTAAAGTAACTTGCCCAAGGCACCTCGGGTCAGCTCTGCATTCAGTAGGCCACCACTGTCAGTCTGCATCAACTTATCAATTACCCTTAACTAAATGTACAACAGACAGAGATGGACAGATACTTATAGACATAGAAGGAAAAATAAAGGCTGTGACATAGGGAAGATAGCAAGAAAGAAGAAAAAATAAAGAGGCTCCAAACATGTAACAGATGAAGAGACAAAAAGTGACATGCGCTCTATGCAGCAGAGGTAAAGAGAAGATGAAGAAGATTGCAAAGATGGGAAGACTGACAGATGGCAAGACAGGCAATTTATAACCAGTGATATATTACCTTGTCAACATGAATGTAATAAAAATGGTCTTTATGGTAAATAGCCTTAAACATGCGTTGGAGCTGCCGAGAAGCTCTGCCATGAACAACCAAGACAAATGCGATCCTGACTGGGTTGGCTGGCATGTATTCTACGGAGTCCTCATCCCACTGTACATTGTTGTTGGCTTTTCCTGTTCAAAAACAAAACACAGGACATCTCTGAGTGTAGCCACAGGGAGGGGTGCAGAGAGCAGTACACATTTCACCGCATCTCCTTCTTCAAAAGCAGTTTCTAAGGAGAAGTCAGAACTCAGGAGGGGTGCCAGTCTGAGTGCCGTCAAGACCGTTCCCCTCTCCTGCGTCACTGTACAGGGTCATCACCCTGTGGCAGCAGCCATGCCAGCCTTCCCCACACAGCTCTGCCTGCATGCCTCAACCTGGACAAGGCTGCATGAACACGGGTAAGAAGAACCCAAACCTTTATGAGGCAGACCAAGCTCTAACTGGGTATGCACATTTGCATCTTCAGAGGAATCACCTCAAGATTTCTAAGCACTGTTCAAAGTATTCAAAAAATGTGAAGGCCAATTTCCCCCCTACTCCCCCAGAAATTAAACCCCTCTTTATCAAAGACGATGGTCTCACGATCAGCACAGCTGTGCTGAGAAGCTGGTGAAACTCTTCTGCCTAACAGCTGCTGAGGATTATCTCGACTGATAGCATTTATTTATATCAGCAGATGTATCCTGGAACATTTAAACAGCAACCTGCATGTTCTCACCTCTTCACGGAGGAGAGGGGCTCTTGCAATCCCCCTTATAAGTTATGTTCATTTTTGTTTTAACAGAGGAATTCCTGGTCTCTATTTTCTAAAGCAAACACTGCAGTGTAGGGTTAAGACAGGATGTACTGACTGGAAGGATGCTTTTACTCAAGAATTTGAAGTGCTTTAGCTTTGGTTTGTGTAACAGTCCTTCAACTCAAAAACCTGAACACAATGTAAGGAAAATACAATTTTATCCAAAACCTGACATTCATTCTTCAGTTAAACAACCTCTAGAGTGCTTCGACCTTGTAAGGATCTTTCTCAACAAAAATAATTTAGTGAGAACCTGAAATTTTGAATAGAAGCAGAACAAGGAATGCAAGTGCCTCAAAGCTCAACAAAACCCCACCTGCTCCAACCTTCTTCTTCCATATTTTACTTTTTTCTTTTTTAAATGAAAGGTAGTATCACTGACTCAAAAGTTACACCCCCAAAGACATAATTTTTCAAGCCCTAATATCTGAGTTGTTACTTTATTTCCTCTAAAAGGTAAATCCTCTTGACAATCTCAAAAAGTCTGAACTTCCAATTATACTAAAAATATGTATTCAATTTGCCACTACATGCAAAATTCATGAAGAACATTATGTGACAGTTACATCTTGAAAGCACACCTCTAGCCGTGGAAATAGATTTGCACATACGAGTAAGTGAGGAGAGTGAATGAAGAGCCCGCTTTACGGCCATCTGGCACAGGGGAAGTGGTAGCTCTCACCTGGAAGCAGCAGGACTTGTCTTAAACTTCGTCAAAGTTTGTTGTTTCATCATGCAATGGAAACAGTGGATAGAAGAGCGACTTGTCATGCTGCCTTGCTTCAGAGAAACTGCCACATGGAACCTCAACAAAAGTGGCAGCGCTCACCCAGATCACAACAAACATTTTCTAGCCTTTGTATCAAAGCACATTTATTTTGCTAACCTACACTGAAAACAAAATAGGACATTTTGCTCTGTGACCAAATGCCTTTCACAAATTTAGTGAGAATAGAGAAAGTTGTCCTTCTGGCTTCCTGCTG
>NW_010400617.1:77652-80983 GCF_000710305.1 Buceros rhinoceros silvestris | reverse complement strand
CAGCAGGAAAACCTGTGCCTATTTTCACAGGTTACAGGAGCATCTCAACTCCAGTGCAATTTCAACTTGCACTTTCTGGAGTCCAGAGAAATCAATACTCATAATTAAGAGTTTAATCTTCAACTATTGCAGTATTACTAAACACCAGATTAATAAACATAGAGCAATCTTCTTCGTATTTGTGGTGGTGTCACATTATGCTCAATCATCCACCAATATAATTCAGAGCCAACCTGCCAATCCTTTACTTCTATTGCTAATCAGTGAGATCATCAGACTTCTCTAGCAGCCCAAAGCGATCTTCTAATGAATTTTCTGAGCCATATTATTTTTTGTAAATCAATCCATTGACTTCTATTCTCAGTCCTGGCCATTCAATGGAATACCTCTGCACTGAGATACCTGGATGCTGCTGACTTCATTTGAACACCCCTACGTGTGTCTGCTCTCCCTTGAGAGCAGGAATCAATGGATAGAGGACATCAGAAGAGTTATTGCCATGTAGCTCAGCACACTATTTACTGCTATTACGTCCATAAAGCAATCAGAAGGCCTGTGATTGTTGCAGCAATACTAGCCATAATGACTCCAAAGAGGCAGAGCCACGAAGTCCCTACTTAAACGTACAAGAGCAGCCTCATTCGCTTCAGCGGGACCATTTCTGGAACAGCCAGCTGAGTGGTAGCTGCTGAGCTCAGATTTCCACTATAAACTCCTCCTTTTCAATTGCTCACAACTTGTAACAACACAGCAGGTTGAAAATTTCCAGTCTTGGCTTTCATCTGAAAACGTCTTCCATTTTCATTAGAGCAAAACCAGTTTTGCCTTGTTCAAATGGCGCTGAGACTCAAAAAAATTACATTCCTTCATTTAGAAAACCCATTTTTTCTAACAGGTCTGGTAATAGAAGTAGTTGGAGTTATATAAAAACAACAACAAACTTCACTGAGCAATTTACCAGTGAGGTATCAGGACCTGATGAGAAGCCTTTGTCTGAGGGCTTCATAACAGCAACATTTATCTGGACTTATCCAGACCTCTTGCTGGAGTTAAGGCCCAATGATCCATTATAGCAAGTGCCTCATTTGCCATCAGGCTCAAGAGGAGATGTTCCGTCTTCCTGCACTACCCTCCAGCGAAGATGCCTTGTACAGTCAAGGCATTTCCTGAAGCACAGCATGAATAACAGCATGGTGTTCATACCTAGATGAAAAAAACCAGTTTTTCCTATACCAGAACCTAGAAAACTATCTTTAGCAACACTAATCCCAACTTCGGGATGCCAATTTTCACCTCCAGTCTAGGACATGTTTCATTTGTTTCCATGGTGGCCCCTGTGGACATCTTTAGTGAAAGAAAAAATTTTAGGTGAGCACTGATTATTTTTTTTTTAATTATTATTAGTATTTTTATGTAAAATGCCCCCTGTCTATTCACAGTGTAGAAGACCCCTCTGGCAAATACGGGTATTCACCAAAGAGTGAGCTGAGCAGCAAGTGCAGTTTTGGTGAAGATGTTTATTGACAACCAACCAGCCGCACAGAGCTCTGTGAATCTCAGACATGACCTACCCACCGCAAGGCCATCAGCTCTTTCCTGTGTCTCCAAGAAGCAGCATGAGCTGGTTACGTTCAGTATTTCAGGGAATCGGCACCTTTGTGCGCCAGCTGAACTGCGCACATCCACTGCCCAGGTCAAAGAGGGGCTGGGTTTCATCTCCAGCAAAACAAACCAAGTTCCTGATGAAGATCGTTAACATGACCAGTCATACACACGGCTTCTTTTAGTGCATTTTAACTTGCTCAGCAAAGTAAAAGAGGTGAAATCAGCTGAGGAGATCTTCTGTGCAACTGTCCCCAGGGCACAGAGATTTGAGGGCGATTCTTATGGTTTACAAAATTCAAATGTTGCTAGTTATGTTCCGTAGATTTCCTTAAAATTGCTGTAACCCGTACTTTTTATCTGTGGGTCAGCATTGAGCACTTTGGGTAAAATTTCAGAAACCATGGTGCTATTGAAAAGTAGATAGTAAATTTTTTGGCAGTAATGTTTAATCTCAACAAGCCCACTCGAGTATTTTTCATTCTCAGACTCTACCATGAATTACAGGAGCAATTTATGATCCTCTGCAAGTTCATATGATCAAGTAACCCATAAACAAAAATCAATGCAAGGTAGGCGGGAAGCAGTGAGACATGATTTACAAGTACTCAATGCCTCGTCCATTTATCTCTAAAGAGACAGATCTCAGTCATGTTCTTTCCATGCTGAGCAGAAGCCCTGGCTTGGAACAAGGGGGCTGCTGATGTGGATGTTTTGAGTCTGCTTTAACCATTTCAGACGGTGACAGTATAAACTCAAGGCAGTCAGAGGAGAAGTGCTTCTGCCTTAGAGCTGGACAATTCCCTTCCAGAGATCACTCCAAGTTTCTCTGCAGCCAGTCTGTGAACAGATAAGCAGCTCTGCATCCCTGCAGAATTTTATATAAAAAGGGAAACTCACTGTAATGAACAGATTTAGGTTGAGTTCTGCTGCAACCCCTGTGCTGGAGAGATTTCTACCTTTTCTATGAACAGAAAAATAAAGTGCATGAAAGAAGGAAGGTAGGAAGATCGAGGACACATGTAGAACTGTTTCACAGTCACGGCTAGATCATAAGAAGATGAATTTTTTCTTTTTCCAAAGAAGAAAGAAATAATTTTCTGTTTTGGAATTTGAAAGAAAACATTTTCCAGCTTTGCCATTCTTCTGTTACAGCTATTTAACATTTGTGCTGGATGCACAACTTCCAAGGCTCACTCAAGAGCCCACTGGGGCAGGTATCAGCCATCAAGCAATTCCAGAAAGACACGCCGCACCACAAAGCTGTGGACATTTTTCACATCATTTGAAGGATTCACTGTAAATGAAGGAATATAAGAAACTGGGGAACAAAGACAGAAACCCTTTGTATCACAAACCCTGTGGGGATAAGACAGGACTGTTCAAAATCAGTCTCAGTGGAGAACTTCAGGTTACATGTACACGTGCACACTGTGCCAGCACATTTCTATCCACTCAATTTTAAACAAAACCAGGGAGCTTTTGCTTTAAAGCAGCCTGCCATATTTCAAACAAAAACTCTGTTCTATCCTGCAGTCAGTGTCAAGTACTTACTGAAACCATTTCTACAATTTGCAAATGACCTACTAATTATCAGATACTGCTGTACTGCACTTGCAACATACACTAAACTTAATTTACTACGATACTTTAGATCTAGACAGGCCAATAATGTCAGTAACAAGCTTGCTTTCCCAACTATTCTAATTATGAAAATGGTAGCATTCCT